>NC_134484.1:443513853-443746353 GCF_040206685.1 Ascaphus truei
TGTTCAACTTGGCAGACGATTTTGACAAAGATCAAATAATTTTTGGGGAGGTGCCAATTCCCCCTCCCCCTTACATACCAATAATATCTGTGCATAACGTGCATTATATTTGTGTGAGCAATTTCCATTCCTCAGATGTACGGTAGAAATTACATTTGCGATACTCAGCACTAGGGATGTGCACTAAAGTTCCTTCCAGCCACGGATCAGTCTAAAAAATGCATATTCTCCAGCTGGGACTATTTGCAAACCTGGGGGGGGGGGGGGGAAATGAGCGGGGGAGGGGGAGGAGAGAGGGGGGATAGGAGAGAGGGGGGATAGGAGAAAGGGGAGAGGAGAGGGTGTAGGAGAAGGGGGGAGAGGGGAGGAGGAGGGGGCAGAGGAGTGGGGGGGAGAGGAGAAGGGGAGAGATGAGAAGGAGCGGAGAGGGGGAGAGAGGGGGCAGCAGAGAGGGGAGGGGAAGAGACGGGTGAGAGGGGAAAGGAGGGTGGGAGAGGGAAGGGAAGGGGGAGAGGGAAGGGAATGGGGAGAGGAGGAGGAGAGTGGGGGAGAGGGTAGGAGAGTGGGGGGGGGGGGGAGGAGGGGGAGAGAGGAGAGGGGAGAGAAGAGGGGGAGGAGAAGAGGGTGGAGAGAAGGGGGGGGGGTGCAAGGTGGAAAGCTATTTTACTAGAGTCCAAAGCGCTATACAGTATATATCCTCTTAAAATAACACGTGGACAGACACTTGTGTACAAAAAGAAGCACATTTTACTATGGATATTTTGTTCTCTCTTTTGAGCTAACCCACACACAAGACATCCGTTGGAATTGCCACAGAGTTTAATCTGCCTGAATTTTTCTCACAAATGTGAGCACTGTCTAACTTTTGGAGTTACATCAGTCCATTGCTTTCCCCTAGTAATTGCATACTACACTATTGGTGTCTCGGTTTTTTACTAATTTGCCAATCTCTTCTCAGCACATAGTCTCCATAGTATTGAATTGTTTGATTTTATACTGTATCAAAGCATGTGCTTTACAATAAGATGTACTGTACAAGAGGTGTGTAACAGGGACGTATCCCTGTTTAAATAAAGCTACCCCAAGTGGTCTGAGAAATCCAGCAGAGAACTGGTTAATTACAGCTAGTCAATTAACCATCTCCACCTGGGTAATCAGAGGAGGATAAAAAAAAAACCTGCTGGGGACAGACCAAGAGATTCCTTAGCACAGACACACTGTGCAGACAGAAGAGATGAAGTCTTGAGAACCAGGAGGGCTGTGAGCTGAGAGCAAGACACCAGGAGACCAGATATATTCCTGGACACAGAGGACCCAGGAACCTGCCACAGGCTTGGCCCTCATGGGAGGAGCAGGACTCCAACACCTACATCTGAAGTTTTGGCTGGAGAAACCGGAGATGCCGGACCAGCATACTCAGATACGACTTTCATATACATTATGCCCTGAAAATATGTTATGTGTTTTGGACTGGGAACTGGCTTATCCAGCCAGTCAAATAGCTAGGGCATGTACTGTTTATTTAGTCTCCAAAGGGGAATAGGTGTTTGTTTCTTTGTATTATGTTTTGCCTTAAACTGTTGTTTAAAGTGACAGGCTAAATAAAGCCATGTTTAATTTCCCCCAAATCGGTCTCCCTGAGTATACCTCAGCACAGGTCTTTTACAGGGCGCCATAAACATTTTCAGGTAATCAATTAAAAAAAATATATATGTAAGTAGACAGTATAAAAGGCTCTTTAACATATTACTGGAAATTGTAAACAGCAACTTTATCTATGATCTAACTAACACATCCCTAAATCCCTGCATTAACTATAACAGAGCTTTGTGGCAGACGTTGTTAAAGAGAACACCTCTTTTCCATAGAATTAGCCCTAACGTTCTATATAGTTAATGCAAGGCCCATAACGGCTGAAAGCAGCACTTAACGCAGTGTTAACGAGCTTTGAAGATGCTTCCTAGCACATAACGTGGCAGTAACTAAAGTTAACGCATCGGTAAATCAATAAAAGAGCTCTGTGGATCTGGTTCTGTGTTCGCCTTGAGCGAGAGGGAGGGTGGTACATGGCCTAACCTATTGAGGGGGTGGTGTGTGCCGGACGTACTCTGGGCTGCGGGGGGCGCAGGAAGAGGGAGGCTGTTCATAACTATTAAAAAAGGATATTACTAACATAGCTGTATACCATTACCAAGCTACACATATTTGCATATTCATTTAACAGTCTCAATTATTCATTTCTCCACAGGGATCAGCAGATACAGCAGATAAACACCTTTTTATTGTTATGCCAATTACCATGCTTTGTTTTTTTTGTTTTTTGCATTATTCACTCCAAGAGGATGATGTATCAATGTACAAAAAGAATTAGAAGAATGAGAATAGAAATTTGCTTTGAACATTGCTCCATTTCCTACATGTTCCTACAAGCAATGCAAATTCTTACCCCGAAAAATCTGGTGAATTTCATACATGTCATTATCTATTTGTGGGGCAAAGCTTGGAGCAAAACCTTTGCACCGGGAGACAAAAAGATGCAAGATGAAAATTACCCAGTTTGCTTCAATATTTTTCCACATTGGCCTTGATAAATCACCCCCTAAACTAAAGGTTACATTTCTAAGTCTGCAAAACGTGGGCAAAACAGGTACAGAAAACAGCATCAGGTTTAACAAGGGAAATTAATGTGATTTGATCCTTAGATTAATTTGCCTCAATTCTATTGCAACCGTTTTCTTCCCAGTCTTCCTACTGGTCATTTGATAAATGCATCTAAGCCCTGAAGTTGTCAAAATGAGATCAGCCGCATCTCGCCCGAATCGGCAATCAGATGCATTTTAAATTCTTCTGTATTTGATACAATTTTCAAACGGTTAGAACATTGCAGGGAACCCTTTAGGGATGCCTGGAAACCCAGGGGCTCCTACGAACCCTGGTGGAAAAACACTGGTCTACACTGTAGTGAGGTGTAGAAAAACTGCATCTGTGTCCATCATTTCTGCTCCATTTGAAAACTCAAGGATGGTGTAAACCTTCCTTTAGTTATAGTAATTAGAATCATTAAACATGATACATGTGGGATGCACAACTCATTTGAATCCTTACTATTTTGTTACAATTTGATTGACTATTATGTTATGTGCATAATGATAGGTGTGCACCACTCAGGGAGGTACTTCTGCATCAAATGTAAGAAATTTGTTTAACAGGTGATCAGGAGCCACAAGAAAATAACCTTTCTGTGCCTTGATAGTGGAGATTACGGTATCTATGTACACTAACACTTTTAGTGTATTGAAATTCCTAACTTTTCCTTAAACAGTACAAACCATTTTTTACACTGAGAGAGGACAGATTTATATCTTGTTTCAGAGTCCCTCAGTTGCAAAAATGTTGCAAAAAATAGCATCAGATTTATCAAAGGAAAAAATATTTCTATTGTTTAAATGGGATATATCTGTGCTATTTTTACAACACTTATTGCCCTAGATTTGAAACCCCAAAACTGTAATGCATACGGCAGCCTTTGAATCTTACTACAATGTGACCTCTCTGATAAAAAGAATGGACTGAAAGGCCATGTTCCTTATTCACTACAGGAGGATGTGGGTGAAGTTTCCAAAACGGAACGGTATTTAGACAGACATCACCCTTTCTTGACCCTGGATTCTTCAAGCAACCCGCATCCCCCCCTCCCAACAGAAACCCAAATTACACCACATAGCTAAAATTTGGAGGTAAAATTGGGCAGCAGTATTATTGATAAATGAAGAGAAAAAAAAAAACAAATTCATTAAGAATACAATCATACTGTGTCAGGTGCTGACGTTTCCATCCCTAGATATCAGGGTATATCCCTATATGACCCAAACTATTGAGGAAACAACCAGGAGAGGGACAGTACTGGATTTGGTCATATCAAACAATGTAGAAGTAAAAGCAAATATTCAAGTCCTGGAACATTTGGGTAACAGTGATAATAACATGGTCTCATTTGAAATAAATAATCAAAAAACAGATTACTTGGGTTCAACAAAGACCTTAAACTTTAGAAAGGCAGATTTTAATAAACTGAGGGCTAATCTACATATAATACATTGGGTTGATGTTTTTGCAGGAAAAATGTAGAAGATTAATGGGCAGTCTTTAAAACATTGTTAGAAAAGCACACTTATCAGTATATACCCTTAAGTAATAAGTATAAAAGAATGTCTAAACCAATGTGGCTAAAAAACAGGTATTGGAGGAAATGGAAAAGAAGAGTCAGGCTTTTAGATTCTTTAAGTCAGAAGGGACAGAGACATCATATCAGAATTATAAGGAATGTAACAAAAATTGTAAAAGGACAATCAAGTTAGCAAAAATGGATAATGAAAAAAGGATTGCAATAGAAAGTAAGATCAACCATAAAAAAGTGTTTTAAGTGCTTTAATAACAAAAATATGAGAAAACAAAATATAGGACCCTTTCAGTGAGAGATGGGCAGGCAGATTATTGGAGATAAGGAAAAAGCAGAGGTATTAAAAAAATTATTTGCCTCTGTGTGTACCAGGGAAGAATCAATTTAAATAGTAGTGCCGCAGGAGGAAGCCACAACCTCCATATTAATGAACAATTGGTTAACTGAGGAAGAAGTTCATAGCCGGCTTGAAAAAATAAGTAAATAAGGCACCTGGTCCCGATGGCATACATCCAAGAGTTCTCAAGGAGTTAAGATCAGTAATAGCCAAATCATTACATTTGATATTCAAGGATTCCATTTCCACCTGCTCAGTACCACAAGATTGGCGTAAAGCAGATGTGGTGCCTATATTTAAAAAGAGAGCTAGATCACAACCGGGGAATTACAGACCTGTTTGCCTGACTTCAATAGTGGAGAAACTACTTGAAGGTTTAATACGAGATAATATTCAGGAATATCTAATGGAAAACAAAATTATTAGTAATACTAAGCATGAATTTGTGAAGGATAGATCATGCCAAACTAACCTTATTTGTTTCTTTGAGGAGGTAAGTAGGAATTTAGATCAGGGTAATGCAGTTGATGTGGTCTACTTAGATTTTGCAAAGGCTTTTGATACGGTTCCACACAAGAGGTTGGTGAAAACTGGTGGAAGGATAGACAACAGAGGGTTGTCATAAATTGAACTTTTTTAGGTTGGGCTAAGGTCGTGAGTGGAGTACCTCAGGGATTGGTACTGGGACCCCTGCTTTTAAACGTGTTTATTAATGACCTTGAGGTTGGCACTGAGAGCAATGTCTCTGTCTTTGCTGATGATACTAAATTGTGTAAGGTAGTAAAATCAGAGCAGGATGTAATTTCTCTCCAGAAGGACTTGGAGAGAATGGAAACTTGGGCAGGTAAATGGCAGATGAGGTTTAATACAGATAAATGTAAGGTTATGCATTTGGGAAGCAAGAATAAACAGGCGACTTACAAATTAAATGGGGATACATTGGGGGAATCCTTGATGGAGAAGGATTTAGGAGTGCTTGTAGACAGCAGGCTTAGCAATAGTACCCAAAGTCATGCAGTAGCTGCAAAGGCAAACAAGATCTTATCTTTTATTAAACGGGCAATGGATGGAAGGAGAGTAAACATAATTATGCCCCTTTATAAAGCATTAGTAAGACCACACCTTGAATATGGAGTACAATTTTGGGCACCACTCCTTAGAAAAGACATTACAGAACTAGAGAGTGCAGATAAGAGCCACCAAATTAATAAAGGGGATGGACAATCTAACTTATGAGGAGAGGCTAGCTAAATTAGTTTTATTTAAAATTTGAAAAGAGGCATCTGAGAGGGGATATGATAACTATATACAAATATATTCAGGGATAGTGCAAGGAGCTTTCAAAAGAACTATTCATCCCAAGGTCAGTACAAAGGACTCTGAGTCATCCTTTAAGGTTGGAGGAAAGGAGATTTCACTAGCAATAAAGGAAAGGGTACTTTACAGTAAGGGCAGTTAAAATGTGGAATTCATTACCCATGGAGACTGTGATGGCAGATACAATAGATTTGTGCAAAAAAGGTTGGACAACTTTTTAGAAAGGAAAGGTATACAGGGATATACCAAATAAGTAAACATGGGAAGAATGTTGATCCAGGGAGTAATCTGATTGTCAATTCTTGGAGTCGGAAGGGAATTTATTTTTCCACTTATGAGATACTGTCATTGGATGATATGTCACTGGGGTTTTTTGTTTTGCTTTCCTCTGGATCAATAAGTAAGTATAGATATAGGATAAAGTATTTGTTGTATAAACTTAGCATAGGTTGAACTTATGGATGCATGTCTTTTTTCAACCTATGAAACTATGTAACTGTGTAACTATGTAATTATCCCTAGGAATCAAAACGTCAACACCCAATGATTGTATCCTTAATAAATATGTTATGTTCATTAACACTTTGGTGTGTTAACTGATTTATCCCCATGTTGTATTCAGTCTGATTAGCCTTTTTGAGGTAGGCTTCTAATCTTGAGCACCCAAACACATTTATTTGCTTTTGTTTTTCTTTTTATGTGTGCATAGAGATTACAATATTTGTGTGCTTTATTAATACACAGCTATATGTTTAAACCAAATGGAAACAGAAACTGCCCCACCTCCTGTCATTGTGTCCTTAAGCAGATGTGTGGCCCAATGATGCCCCACCATGGCCAGCCTCCATCACCAGGTGCCAACCAGCACATTGGCCCCTGCAACACCCAAAAACTACCAAAAGTAAGCCACCAGTACCTACTACCACTCAGCAGATATGTATTCTGTTCCCGCTTTAGATGCAGTTCCATGTCTAACATTAAAAGGAGTATCAGAGTATCACCAAGCAAACATTCTCCAAAGCTCCTCTCATCTAATTTTTATATATATATATATATATATATATATATATATATATATATATATATATATATATATATATATACATATACATATACATATACATGATCAAAACAAACTCATAAACATGAAGCAATAACAGTCAAACAATACAAACAATATGAAAATTAGGGAAGGGCCGATGGCCTGGGTCTTGGTAAAGAGGAGGCCCTACCCATTGAAGCTTTTCTCACACCCAGTTAAACCACTCCCACTCAACATTAACCTCTTACTACCACAACCCACAACATGATTGGGAAAAAGGAGAAAGGGGTTGAGGTCAATTTGATGGCTCTGTCCCGGCAATCAGGTCCCCGTGACTCCTATGGGTTGAAGCTTCTTTTCTTCAAGACCGGAAATGGATAACTGCTTACTCATGGTACTTATATTTAATAGGAACAACCCCCCCCCCCCCTATCTAACCTCATTATTTTATTTTTTTACAGGATTGGAACCGGGGGTGCTTCAGTGCTGACCGGCACTATTTACATCTGTGGGGACTCTAGTTTCTGAAAAATACTTACTGGTGAAACTAATATATACAGAAAAGGAGCGCCGCTCTCATCGATTATGTGGAGTAAAAAATAACACAAAATAGTGCAACACAGTAGTATCAAAAAGTTATTAAAAAAAAAGACCAGTAATCCAGCATCAAATGCACTCACACATTGCAAATTCTATTCAGCTTTAAGAACCAGTTATAGGTATCCACATGATGATGATGATATATGCAGGGGTCCCTGGAGCTGATAATCGTGGTGTTTGATTTAAAGGGATCCCCAATTCCCACCCTGTAAAAAACTGGGCGCTAAAAATGAGTAGGATGAGCTGCTCTTTTAACACAGATCTTAAGCAAGTGAACGAGTTGCCAGAGACATAATTTGTTCCACACGATTATATTTCTTTTTACTACAGTAACTCCTCCTGTCTCCTACAGCATAACCAAAACTCAAATCCAAAGCCAATGCAACGAGTAGAAAACGAGGAGCAAATAGGATGATGCATTGATGCTAGGAGATAAGCTGTATCATATGTCACGTTTACGGCAACATGCACTTTTTCGAGGCTTGATACATTGCTCCATATATCTAAAATATAAGTGCTATTTCTGTTTGAGGTGGAAAAAGTGATGCATGCCGTTCTCAGACTGAATGCAGGTGCAATTTGCAGGAGACACACAGATCTGTCACAAAAATGCTATCACTATCGTTTCCCACATCTTCTATTACAGCAATTTTGACAGCAGAAAGGCCTCAGGAGTTTTAATGTTGTCCTATGAAATCCTAACGTATGGTTTTATTACGAGACAATGTCAGCTATCCTTCCCATCGTTCTACTCCCCAGAATCCCATTGTCTTACCTTCATATAACCAGTCACTCAGACCATTGAAAATGACGCCTTCCTTTCCCGTGGAGACCAACCGGATTGCCCGACTTTCCACGTTCATTTGATAGTAGATGTTATTTTCAAATATAAAAATCTGATTTTAAAGAACAAAAAACAACATGGATTAGATTGTGTAGCAGCCAAACAATAGGAAATATTTTCATTGCGCCCGTTTCCAGCAGTGGTACTAAGCCTGATGTAAAGCAGTTCTGCATTTGTTAAACATTGGTGAAAGCTTTTTTTCCCCCCACCCGTATTTGGAAGGATTTCTAAGATATGTACTCGTAGAAATCAGAAAAAGAGAGGATTCCTAAAATCCATTTTTATTTCAAAAGAAAGTAGAACTCTGTAACCATGAACCATAAAACATAGGCGGTGATTACAGGGATCTAAGGTGGGCATGTTTCACACACATCAATATATAGCAACATTATTACCAACACTGGTCACATTATATAATCACATAGCTCAGTCCCTCGGCTAAAGGAACCACTGTGTTTCTCTCAGCGAACATTACATGTCCCAGCCTTACGTTCCTTGGATTTTTATTACATTCAATTGGTTTGTCCTCACGTTGTCACTGATTCACTTATTCATGTGCTGTGATTTATTTTAGTGATCCAGTAAATGTGACGTTTTAACAGCCTACAGACCTGTCACAGTGCACCACCAATTGACTTCTTTTGAAGATTTTCTGACCTTCTGTCACTTGATTTTCTAATAGGTTAACCATAATAAAAGTAGCTGCACTTTGGGGTTACAAATAAAAAAAAGGAGTGGTCCTCCATAGCGCCTTGTACACGGGTGGCCAACTCCAGTCCTCAAGGGCCACCAACAGGTCAGGTTTTAAGGATATCCCTGCTTCAGCAGAGGTGGCTCAATCAGTGGCCCAGTCAATGACTGTGCTGAAGCAGGAATATCCTTAAAACCTGACCTGTTGGTGGGCCTTGAGGACTGGAGATGGCTGCTCCAGGCCGAGTACCATCACACATTGGCCACTGCCTAGTTCTAACATTGCCACATGTTTTCCATCATTTATTGTTCAAAAAACAAGGCACCTAGTCTTCTGTGACTACCAGTGGAAGGCTCCCTTCTACAAAAACACGTGTCATTTCTGGATAAACATGGAGCGGGTTTAAGCTGCATCATGATTGCACCATGGTGGCTGTAGAGAGACAATGTGGATCGTTGATCAATGTCTCCAAGTTGCAAAACGAGTGCAAAAATATTGCACCACATTTATCAATCAAGGAAATCCAGGAATCCGGTGCCGTTTCTTGGCCCTAATTTTGTAGCCAGGAAACTTTGACAAATAACCCTTTATTATTTACTTCATTTTGTTTTTAATGAATATGTTTCAAGTATTAAGGGAAAGAAAAGGTAGTAGTAAAAAGTGTGGCAAAAAAATGCCTGTGAATGCAAAAAACATATAAAGTATTTTTTTTTTCAGTTTTTTTTAGCTTGGGCAGCTAAGAAACCAAGAAACATGATAAAAGAAGATATATCACATTATTAGATGTGTATTACTAAAGCTCCCCATTAACTCAACTTCACATTGGGCAAAACAGGATCAAAGTAACTTGATATATTCATACAGCAAAACAGTAAAAACCTAATTTTTGTCATTGATATGTACAGTCGTGTCCTCCTGTTCTCTCCAGGAAAATCTGTGGCTATCTGACAGTAAATACTATGATAGATGGATCGTGTCAAAGAGGCACGGTCCACACAGAGAATCCCTTTGTGAGGAGCACAACAGACCAAAATATTATAATATAATTATACTCCAAAAGGTCTTACTAGGATTGTAACCTAACTGTTAAAATTATCTTTATTAATATTTATATAGTGAAATTAGTAAAATCATCAGTAACATCTACAAATATAGTAGGTGTTAATCTAAATGTAGTGAGTTTAGTAGACCACATACAAAAACAGTAATATGAACCATATATAGTTCAAATGTGTAAGTATCCCCTGTAAAAAATTGGGGTTTAGAGGACATGAATGCGTAATGTTCTTATTTTTGGTTCCTAGAGAGTGCTCTACGAATAGTGTGTTAATATAAGTGTCCCTTTATATAAGATCTGGTATAGCATTATTCTCCAAAGGCATTAATTCATAGGCTGTAGGTATGTACCTCTATTACACATGTGAAGTACTAGATATAGACGGCCGAGGTAACTATCCCAACCAAATCGTATGTCACTAATGTAGAGTATACATTGAGGGTATTTTAGATGATAACCCTCTAAGCCTAAGACTGCTCTCTGAATAGTATATTTCAGAGAGAATCGTGATATTAAAGTGTCTGAAATCCAGCACTATAATGATATCTCACATCTAAAATGTCACGTTTCTAATGTCCCCAGTAAAGGGATGTGTACCAAGATATGGAGACATACCTATATTAAAGTCTCTGAACCAATGTCGATATATTATGTCCTTTGAAATAGTAATATATTTATCACATTTACATACTACATCTGAGGCTGTTGTACCTAAGATTTCTTACTTGCCATTAAACGTTTATTTTTATTATTCCTGGGATACTTACCTCGGCCGACAATATCTAGTACTGCACATGTGTAATAGAGGTACATACCTATAGCCTATGAATTAATGCCTTTGGAGAATAATGCTATACAAGATCTCATGTAGCCCTCTTTCCTATGCTCTAGAGTGACTACGGGTACTGCACACACCTGTGGGCTCCAGGAGATCTGAGCCTCCGCTAACTGAGAGCCTGGGGTAACACTTATCTTATGGCAGTGCCCCCTCTTACCCAGGATCCCCATCGTGTAAGATTCCCGTGGGCAAGAACCATAGCAACACACATATATATATTGGAACTGTTTACTGTAATGCAAGAATAACCTCTAATACCTAACCGTGGCAATAACACATATCACATACATTAACGTATACTTATAACGCTAGTGGCTCGGCCACTCTCTTAAGGAGTAATGTCTCTGTCCCGTCACCGCGTGCCCCACACCGTGTCCATGTACTATAATGTATATTAGGCTCAGTCCTTTGGCCACTCCTGTTAGTGTCCCCAAAGAGTGTTCCCTAAGGCGGGATCAGCGCCTGTTGACCAGTGTTGGTGCACTTTTGTAAATACCTTCCGGTCACTGCGGTGACCGGTAACAGCTTCAAAAAGGATCCGCCGATCCAGCGCCTTGCTTTCCGAGGTCGCACTGTCCAGCCATCTGGTCCCAGACGACTAGCAACAACCTTGGCTCTGCACACTTTGTCCCTATCTGTTGTACAGTAAGGGGTGATGTGCTATCACTACAGGGCTTCCCTGCAGCACACAACCTACTGTGACTTAGGGAAACTCCTAGGGCCTACAGGGAAGATCTAACCTATGCAGGTGGGTCACGGACCCCCTGCAGCCACACTAGTTCTTCCCTTGATCCTCCGGTGCCCTCTGGCTAGCGTGGTCTCTCCCCCACGCTTCCCTTTCCTGCCTCCCACGAATCCAGCCCTCCTATTGGCTCCCTGGTGTCAGGTGACTCCACTAAGGCTCCTGGGAGTTGTAGTTACTGGCTGAGCCTCCATCTTATTGGCCAGCCGTTTGCGCACTTGCACCGCGCATGCACGATCTCTCTCTGTTCTGACAGTGCCCTTACTGTTGCGCAATCAACATGGCGGCGCCCTATACTGTCGGGCCGCCGCGGAACCTTACACCACTCCCTCCGGAGACGCACTGCAACATACAACAGAAGGCAACCTAACACATCCCTACACTCATATAAAGGGACACTTATATTAACACACTATTCGTAGAGCACTCTCTAGGAACCAAAAATAAGAACATTACGCATTCATGTCCTCTAAACTCCAGTTTTTACAGGGGATACTTACACATTTGAACCATATATGGTACATATTACTGTTTTTTGATCTGGTCTACTAAACTCACTACTTCTAGAGTAACACCTACTATATTTGTAGATGTTACTGATGATTTTACTAATTTCACTATATAAATATTAATAAAGATAATGTTAACAGTTAGTTTACAATCCTGGTAAGACCTTTTGGAGAATAATTATATTATAATATTTTGGTCTGTTGTGCGCCTCATAAAGGGATTCTCTGTGTGGACTGTACCTCTTTGACACGATCCATCTATCATAGTATTTATTCCAGTATACTTCCCCGGCAGCACACAGAACCTTCATCTGGAGTTAGAGCGAGGTTCATTATTTCATTTGCCTATCTGACCGTAAACGCTGCAACATTTTTGTGATATTTCTGCAGCCATGGGATTACCACAGCGGGGTCCCTGCAGTCCTATTGAAATAGCAGGGCCCCCTGCTGTGGTAATCCGATTGGCCATTAGTCTGGCTGCAGAAATATCACAGACATGTTGTAACGTTTCTGTGAGAGAGCCACCGAATTTCCTAGGCTAGCAGGAGAGAACAGGAGGACACATCTGTACTGGATATCACTTGGCTTTACTATGATGAAGAGTATTTGAAGCATTTCTAATACTTTGGGGCTCTTTGTATCAAAGCACCATTTTGCTTACAGTTACATCAAATGTAATGTCCCTTAAACATTTTCCATCTGGGGCAAAGGTTTGTGCAGTTGTAGAGTAAACCTGTCGTGGGGGCGTTTCTATCTCAGACTTGGTATTGGCGGAGGAGATTTAGCTAAAAAGCCCCCCATTAAAAGCCTCATTAAAACGAATGCAATATATTTGTTGCTAGACATGCAGCGGTTTCTCTTCCAGTTTTGCAGCCTGAGACTTAGGCCGTGCCTATAGTGCTGTCGATGGCGACACGACGGGTGACGTCACCCGTCGCCATAGGCGAAAGTTATATTTCGCCGGGCGTCGTCGTCGCGGGTTTCCGGCCATTTAATTGGTTCAAGGGCCGTCACATGAGGCGTCAGCCCTTGAAAAATCAAATTTTGCCGGCTACCAGTTTTCGCGATGGCGACGTCGCTCTGTCACATTGTTGCCATCGCGCTTACTATAAGCGCACACGGCGGCGGCGGCGGCAATGCATTTGTTTTCGGGTGACGTTGCGTCGCCGGCACTATAAGAGCGGCCTTAGAAGAAGGCCCCTCTTCGTATCAGCTTGTAGGTTCGCTGGCCATTCTGGATCATTCTGCACATTTCCAACCCTTAATGCCTTTCTCCCCGAATAGATAATTTAACAAAGTCTCCCACCTGAAAACGTAATTTGTAAAAACAGCGCATAGAAAAGCCGCATCAGATATATTATAGAGAAAAATTCCTATTGCAACCAACAGGTATTGTTACAGGGAGTTGACGTCACATATTGACACTTGTAAATTAGCACTGTAAGTAGATCCCTACGTTTTGGAGGAGATGCTTCTCTTGTCTTGCTTGCTATGAAATATCTATTACTCACACACAAAGACGATTACCATTTTTGTTTTATATACAAAGAGATAAGGCTTTTATTCTATTTTCTCACTGCATCAGTACTCCTAATGCAATACCCTGCAGATCTCTTTGCTAGCAAAGGGGTTAATGTGTTTCAGGGAAAGCACATTAAGCAGAGCCCGCTTTATGCTGACCTGCTCACAATCCATTTAAAGGTTATTGCCTAAGGGAAGCTGCATTTTACTGGATTAGACCTGTCAGATATTTTTTATGGAAATGTCTCGTCTAGGGTATGGCTGGCAAATGTTAGCCCAGGGGGCGAGCCAAGAATGGGTTGGCCCACGCACTATACACAGGCGCATGCTATATGTTCCCAACACACCATACAAAGACGTACACTTCACGTACCCAACACACCAGACACAGAAGCACGCTTTACGTACCCAACACACACCATACACAGATACACGCTACACGTACCCAACACACCATACACAGGCGTACGCACACCAGATACACGCACCATACACAGACGCACACACCATGCACAGACATATGCACACCAGATATACGCACCATACACCGCGGAATGCACCATACACACACAACAGATACACTCCATACACTCATTTATGCACACCAGATACATGTACCATGCACACAAACCATACACCAAACACATGCACACCAGATACACTTTAACGCACCGTACACAGATGCAGGCACACCAGATAAATAAGTTGACTATAAAGTATTTTGAAAGTAACAAACCGGGACAAAATACAAAAGTATTTATTAATCATCTCTCACTAACACATCCCTCCCTCTCTTACCTTTCCTCACTCTTCCCCTTCTCTAACTCTCCCCCTCACTCATCTACACACAGCTCCCCCACCCCCCACCCCAAGACACACACCCCTGCCCATCAAGAAAGACGCAGCTTTCCCAAAGAACACACACTTTCTGGGGGATTGGAAAGGCTTTGGGTCTCGTGCTGCTCCCACAGATGGATGAGGATGTTGGGCTCAATGTCCAACGCTGGAGGAGGAGGTATGCAGGAACCCGGTCCGCAGCTGGGGACTAAAACGTCTCAGATGTTCCGGTAATTAAAATGACGCTCCAAGGGGTTTGCAGTGGCAATTTCAAAACTGCTACAAATTAGACATTTTACTCACCCCTTCGGGACCCCGGGACAAGGTCTCAAAAACCGGTACTGTCCCAGTCAAACCGGTACATATAGTCACCATAAACACATGCATGGCATACACCATACAATGAGAGAGCTCCACACTGTACACACACATATAAAAACACAATAAATACGTACACCAGATTATATGTGTATATATATATATATATATATATATATATATATATATATATATATATATATATATATATATCTTTGGAGCATCCCAATTTGCTCTGTCCTGATCCCTCTTTTTGCTTGACTGTACCAGTAAGGTGACCATACAGTACGTACGGGTTTGACCGGGACACGTTGCTACCGTGTGGTGCTGAGGCATACCTGTTAGGTTCAGGAGACCTGAGCTATCTATGTTGATATGGAGACCAGGACAGGCTTTTGGATATCATCTATAGTTCTTTCCTTTTGGCGTTCAACGCCAACAGCTTCATGGGGCTCTAGTAGTACCAGAGACAGTCCTCTCTGAAGCACATCAGTCATACACATACACATACACACCATGCACTGACTCAATCCAGGCTGGTGTATGTTTAACAAAGGGGCTTTATATAGCAGTCACTGCATCAAATCTTTACAGCGGTGCAAAGGTTCAGAGGGTTCCAACCTCTGGATGGTGTTTGACCAAGATAGTATGGGGGTCATCTTCCAGATCAGATGTTCTCTCAGTCCCCAGGCCCTCCATGGGAGAGACTCACAACCCTCTGCTTCTGTTCTCCTCAGAACCAGGAACAGGACTAATCAGTTTTGGCTCTGCCTCTCATTCAGGAAGCAGAAGGGGCGGGCTCATGATCTATACCTATCCCTGATAGGGTTACACAGGCCATGAGTCACCACGGCACTCCTGTCCATCAAAGAGGAGCACAAGGGGGGTCACTAACCCACATATTTAACCTGTTATTGCCTTCAGCTAGCAGGGACTTGCATAACAGGGAGAAAGACAGGTAGAAAGAGACATACCCTGTTACATATGTATATGTAAATACAGTAGATACACACACACAGGCGACCTTGCATAGCATTTTGAGTCCATGTTGGCCCGAAACATCGCACAGTTGTTTTGATTTTTGTATTTTGTAAGCTTGAATAAAATTTCTTCTTTTTTAAGTCCCAGGATGGAACAAGCAGCCTGAACTGAGACCTGTCCTCCTTAACCGCTTGCATAAATCAGACAAGACATTGATCAGCTAGATGGTCTTAAAACAGAACACCCAAAGTGGACTTTCAAGAAAAATTAAAATAAAAAGCTTTGCTGCAGAAACTCAGAATATCTGCTGTGCACACATCGACAGAATCTGTTTGCCTGGATTTACACCAGGATAGAAACAGTTTCCAAATGCTGTAAAAGGCCCTGGGGCCCTGAGGCTCACCTTTTGCCAGCCATATCATGTCGGTAAACCAAGCTCTTTTGGGTCAGTTGGGCAGGATGACAAAACCTATGGCCATTTTTTTGTTTTGTCATGAGTCTCGCAATTAATGCAATTGGTGAGAACACATTTGTGAGTTCTTGACCAGCTGCTAGAATATTATGGAATTCGAAACTTGTATCCTGAATGTAAAAAACTACAGATGTTTGACTTGCCTGCAATATGGAGCACTATTTGATACACAAATACTCTGTCCCCTCGTGAACCTGAAATGTCTCCGCATGACTTGAGAATTTTTGGTCCCGCCTCGTTGATTTATGTATAACACATCTGTTTGATATTCTGAATGATTTCTGATAAGTTTTCTCAATAGAAATATTCGACGTGTAGCAACACCAACCCAATAGCTTCTAAATCTAACAGATGTGGCAACTTGAGACTAAGATCCCCAAACATCTTGACCAAACTGATCTTGTAGCTGAGCTCCCCATCCTTGCAGACTTATATGTATAGTCAGGATCACCTATTTAAGATCGTCCAACAGGCATCTTTGCTGAGGTTCTCCAAATAGATATTCTCCTTGGAATAGTAAAGCATACCACTTATTCTAATACAGTAGTAGGATTCTGTGGTCCAAGAGTGGAGCCACAAAACTTTTTGTGACAACTGTTGAGGAGATTGTTCTTGCAAAGAACCTGACCGAATCCAAGGAAGCCCTCCTTACAAATCTTCCACCTCTCTCAATAATGTGGACCTCTTCATCCCTTCCTTGATACATTCTTGGATATAATCAAGCAATATTCTAAGCACTTGTGCTGCCGAAACTATAGAAACAGAATGCTTGTTAGCAGCCCCTGCCGTCATGCATACTTTCTTCAGATCGCTCCCCATTTTTATATCCATAGGGTTCCTGAAAGAGCTTCTACTTCCAGAGAGAGAGCAGCATGTATTGTCAGCCTTGATATTGAAATATCCACCTTTGATGCTGACTTCAAAAAGGCAACATCTTGAGACTGAAAGGGGGACAGTGAAGCATCTAGATGTAGTGTGCTTTATGTCTGGTTTCTCCCATTTTTTTAAAATATTATCTCTTTAATGGCTTTTGGGCATGGAAAATTAAATGCTTCTTTTACACTCCTTCGAATAAAAGAACCCGCAGAGAATGGTCTTCTTGTGGGTCCTTAGTCGATAGTAAAAAGTCAGATCAATAGTAGAAAATGCTCCTTAATCCTTTTTCTGTCCATGAAGTTCTGGACCACCTGGGACAGTTTGGAAACAGGATCTCTTCTCAGACTGCTGTGCCTTGAACTCTTATTTTGTAACAAAGGTGACACATGCTTGCGCACCAAAATGCAAAGATATCAGCTGGCCAAATCGGCACAGCCAAAACTCAGAGGGGGGACTTCCCACCACATGGCACTTCACCTCCTTCTGCAATGCCCCTGCACCTACAGCAGAGTGCAGACCCATAGCCTGGCTTGGCGGGTCTTGAGCCCAGTCACCCAATGCATGGTGGCGTATTCACTCTGCCCAACCACCACAGGTTCCCCAGATAGCACCTCTAGTAGGGAACAACATTGGGGACTTTTGAATCACAAGGATCGTCCACCAGGCAGGAAAGCTGTGTGATGAAAACTAGTAATCCCCGCCACACACCACACTCAACAGGGAATGTAAAAAAGATGCTGTGAAAGGGGAGGGGGGGGGGGAGAGGTGCTTTAAATTGAGATGGAGTGTTTCCTGTCCCAGTCAGCAGAGGGGAAGTAGCTTACCTGTTCGTTCTTCCTGCCATGGACGGTGAAGATTAAATATAACTATTTTATGATGCAGTGGTACTGTTTATTATAGCTCATGTTTAAAATGTCTGTTAGTTTTGTTTAAAAGTGTCCTAATCCCTTGATTTACCATGTTGAAAGTGCACTGAGAGGAAGAGGCAGCTTGCTCTGCATTTTATGCCAGTTGCATCCTGAGGTTCTAAACAAAGCCAAACTTCTATCTTAACTAGCTAATGAACGTGTGCTTTATTTGTTTACCCTTCACCTTATTGTTATTCTGTTGGAGGACATTAACATCTACATAAAAGCACTTTGCTACCAGTGATCAATAGCCCCAAGATGTTCCACATAAAGGGATTGATTGTTTTAAGTGCTACAGTTTTAACATTTATTGGCCAGAGTGTATCCCGTAGATGCATTTCTCAATTAGGTAGAAATGGTTGATGCAGTCTTTGTCACCTACAGGTGTCCGGCTGACATGACGGAAAAGATAAATCAGAAAAACAAGGACAGTCATTTATCAAAATTACCTGACTACAATACTGGGGCAACAAACAGCACAGCATTTTCAATTAAATCATCTGGGGCCGGGGTGGCCAATAGGGATGGGTGAAACTGTAAAAATCCGTTTTACGCAATTTCCTGAACTTTCCATTCAAAATCCGTACCGCTGCGTAAAATCCGTAGACGGATTGTGCCAGTTTCAATCTGTGTGGATTAATAAACAAAATGCCATTGGCTAAAATCCGCTGATGGATTTTGCCAATCGAATCGGCGGGTTCCGCAAACCGCTGGTGGACTTTAAGAATCCAATCTGCGGATTCATGAATGCGCGCCAACGACTAAATCTGCAGATTTGAATGTCAATGATTACAAAAAATTCCGGAAAAGGCGAATCGCCCTTTTTGAGATTGATCCACAGAAATCTGCAGACCAAAGGAATTGGCCAATCCACGTGTCAGGGTCTCCTAGACATCCTGCCTAGCCATAGTTCCTTTCCTTGTCCACCGGGTGTGCTGCTGCTTCTGTCTGCTCTGGGGTTCCTCTGTCTGTCTGTCTTCTTGTTGCTCCTCTCTCTGTCTTATAGTTCTGCTTCCTGTTAGTACCTTATATACTTAAATGACTTGCCTAGGCGCCACACTTTCCTTTTAAATAACCAGTGAATTAACAAATAAAATAAAATAAAATAAAAGATGTTACCCAACAGGATACTTCTCAAACCTTCCAGGAAAATGTGCTAAGATTTTCCACGAATGTAGACTTGGTTTGTTTTTGGAAGGGAGCGATCCAATCAGGAACACACCATGTGAATAAAAAACATACAAAACAATAATTGTGCAGTATCGTGATTAAATGTTGACTTGATGTGAATCTTGGCTCTAAGGGAGAACCTACTTACAGCAACAATAAAACAAATTCACTGTTTTCTGACTCTGTCAGGTAGTAGTGGAATTACTGGTGTTTTCTTTAGGTAAATGATAGCCCCATTCAGTTCTCACGTAGGTAGACTGGTCCAGAGATGATTACACTCAGATCCCAGTATGGTATATGTGAATAAAAAGTAGAAACAGCCCGATAGTGCAGGTTACAAAACACAGGGTTTATGTATTGTAAGAGGTGAAGACATGTACTCACACTTTGTACAAAAAGATAGTACACATAAGGGTTTCTTTTGCGATCAATCGCTCGTGGTAGCTGTATTGTTTTCCCCGATCCTCCTCTCTAGCCAGTAGTGCCGGCGGCGGTGGCGTGTGACGTCACTCCCTCTCGCGTCTATTCACATCCACTGGAGCTGGACTGTGGCGCGCTTGGGGAGAATCTGCGGGAAAATTCAAACGTCTGGAGTCTTCTCTTGAAAGCAGCTGCAGCTTGATGAGTTGGCTCTACGCGTTTCGCTGTCGCATACAGCTTCGTCAGGAGCGTCAGGAGCAGATTCTCCCCCAGCGCGCCACAGTCCAGCTCCAGCGGATGTGAATAGACGCGAGAGGGAGTGACGTCACACGCCACCGCCGCCGGCACTACTGGCTAGAGAGGAGGATCGGGGAAAACAATACAGCTACCACGAGCGATTGATCGCAAAAGAAACCCTTATGTGTACTATCTTTTTGTACAAAGTGTGAGTACATGTCTTCACCTCTTACAATACATAAACCCTGTGTTTTGTAACCTGCACTATCGGGCTGTTTCTACTTTTTATTCACATATACCATACTGGGATCTGAGTGTAATCATCTCTGGACCAGTCTACCTACGTGAGAACTGAATGGGGCTAACATTTACCTAAAGAAAACACCAGTAATTCCACTACTACCTGACAGAGTCAGAAAACAGTGAATTTGTTTTATTGTTGCTGTAAGTAGGTTCTCCCTTAGAGCCAAGATTCACATCAAGTCAACATTTAATCACGATACTGCACAATTATTGTTTTGTATGTTTTTTATTCACATGGTGTGTTCCTGATTGGATCGCTCCCTTCCAACAACAAACCAAGTCTCCTGTTAGTACCTTGCCTTTGTTTTGAGTCAGACTCCTTGCCTATGCCCGTACCGCAGCTTCTGTTCATGTACCTGTACCTGTTCTGTTCCGTGTTGGAGTTCTGTTCCATTAAAGGCCCTTGCTGGTAATCTGGCTTGTCCCTATTTGTTCCCTGATCCCTGATTTCAGTCCCTGCTCCCCCGGTTCCTACTCCTGTCTTCCTGTTGCCGAACCTCTGCATGTGCCACGACGATACTGCTTGCTGCCTGCCACCGACCCCTGCTTGCCAGCGACGATCTGACATGCTGTTTACCACCGACCTCAGCCCGTTACCCCAACAATCTTAGCCTGCTCCCGTAGTTCCGGCTACCGAGGTCCTACCCGCCACAGGAGTCTCCCGTGATACCACGGTGGATCCAAATCCGCCAACAAAATTTGCCCATCTCTAATGGCCAACTCTAGTACTCAAGAGCCACCAACAGGCCAGGTTTTCAGGATATCCTGGCTCCAGCACAAGTGGTGCAGTCATAATTACTGAGCCACTGATTGAGCCACCTGTGCTGAAGCAGGGATATCCTGGAAGCCTGACCTGTTGGTGATCCTTGAGGACTGGAGTTGGCCACCACTGATCTAGGGGATCCTTATTGTCTGCGAGGCAAAACATACACCAGATTTTTCAAATAAAAAGACCAAACGCGGACACCTGATGGGGCTCCCCAAGAGTTGCTCCCCTCTGCACAGGACCAGCGTGCTAAAGATTAACATTTGCTTGTACTTTGTGGAACATCAACCCCACCCGTTGGAATGTTAATGAGCCAAGAGGACAAAACTTTGTATTCGCAGCTGCATTCAATCTGAACCCCTTCAGTTTACATCTGCGTTGCCCCAAAGGCGGACGCCTGATGGGGCTCCACCAAGAGCTGCTCCCTATGCACAGGACTAGCGTGCTAAGGGTTAACATTTGCTTGTACTTTGTGGAACGTCAACCCCACCCACTGGAATGTTAATGAACCAAGAGGACAAAGAACTTTGTATTCGGAGCTGCATTCAATCGGAAGCCCTTCAGTGTACATCTGCGGTGCCCCAAAGGCAGACAGCCTTTGGCGCAGCCGAAGGACAGCTAAATGTTGTGAGCCGTTTGCTTCTGATCGCTGATGTTTGGTAATGTTAAAGCTTCTCTATTTCAATCTGAAACTCCCCAGGCATTTATCTCCTGTACCCAATGTTCCTACTCTATCTGTCTGTGAATTGACTGCATAACCCCTGTTCTTTTAATTTAACCATGTATTGTTATAACTCTGTGCCCAGGACATATTTGAAAACGAGAGGTAACTCTCAATGTATTACTTCCTGGTAAAACATTTTTATAAATAAAAATAAATACATTTTATAGCAAATGACTTCTGCACTGGTTTTACCACAGTTTTGCAGCCAAGAGATTTTAGTTGAAACAGACCCCCTAAATGCATGCAAGTGGATATTGTTCTTTGATAAAGCTTGGGCTGTTTTGCATCAGTTTTGTCGCATGGAGACTTTAATGAATAGCACCTATGGGGCAGATCCACAGAGCTCTGTTAAATCAGTGCAAGTTTAATAGGAATCCACTAAGCTAATTTTATGCAAAAACAACAGCCATGATCTCATTATAATAGGCTTAACACCATGCTAATTTAGCACTGCCTTGCATTAGTTTACCATGACTCGCGTTACACCTATCTGCTGCTCACACCTGTAGCTACTTGGGGACACTAAGGCTGTGACCTTGCTGCCTGCGCTGCACGCGTGCCTGCGAGGCAGGTGGCGTATGCATCCGAGTCCCCAGGTCTGCAGAGAGCTGCAGGGGGAAAGACAGGGGGGGGTGTGACGGGGGCGCGGCCGTGATGTCACCCGGCAGGTTCGCCCTCATTGGCTGAATCGCTGGGGGGCGTGGCTTAGCGCTCCGTCGCGACTCCTGCTCTCAATTTTCTTGAGAGCAGGAGTTTCTATCGGTGCAGCAGCCCCCCTCGCAGCGGCCCCGGCCCCATTGTGGGGCGGATCGTGTCCCTGCAGCGTCCACCACAGCGGGCGCTGCAGTATCCAGCGGTGACCTGGCCTAATGGCTTCATTTAAAAGCAGATCACTTTCAGTAGAGCTCTGCAGCACGCTGTGACAGGGGAGCTATCCAGCTTCGGCGATAGTTAAATGCTAGAGCTGCTGCCCTGAACAGCAGAGGTTATGGGTCCTGATTCTGTTGGAACTGACTGAACTACACTAGTATCCCTTACCCAAGGGGCCTCATGCTTGTCAGTATACTGTAGGTCTTATGGAAATGTTTTAGGAGGTGTGGGGCGTCATTTAAATATACATTGCATATTGCATTAGCATATCTCCCAGGTATCTAAGGTGTACTTCTTGCTCTCTCTCCTCCAAAACTCATAATTCAATGTTTGGAGGGACATTTAAAGATGTCAGAGCAGGCAGTCTAGGCAGTGTAGCAGTCCCAACGTGGGACATTTAAACATGCGCTTATCAGAGCTGGCTTCTTGTCAGAGGTTGGTCGGGTTGGCGGGCGGTTGGGCGCGGGAGAGATGGGACATTGACATCGCGGCAAATGTGAAACGGCCATATGTCCCGCCGGTGAGTTGTCCCGGCTGCGACATGCGTGGCAGCGGAGCGCCGGCAGTATTCTGATTGTGACCAAATGACCCACCAAATGACCCACTCCGAGGACGTAACATTTGCACTTCACTTGGATTCAGTTGAGGGTACAGCATGTTACTTTTTCTATAATACTAGTTCATGAGAAGAACACACGGAAATCAAAGGTGGTAATGACAAAGATCCTAAAAAAGTTGCAGGGGGACGAGACAGATAATCTTATGTTGTTTGTGTGATATGAAAGGAACTTGTTAATCACTATTTGGTATTGCTCATTAGATGAAGGACTTTACAGTATATATACCATACTCACATTGGCAGTTTTTAAATGTAATAATATAGGAAAATAATGATGGTTCCAGGAGTGGGATTTGATATAGTCTATTATACTTTATGCCATTTCATGTTTAATTACTTTCTGACTCATGTGACTAGATCCCACCATGGGGGACACTGACAAGGTACAGTGCTGTAGGTGAAAATTCCCACGATTCATTTAATGCTAAAAAAAAAATATTCAAAACGTTATCTCTAAGCATTAACTATGTTGACATTTAACAATGAGTGGAGGCTACCGATTGGTAATGTGCCTTGGCAAATATTATGTACATTTGGTTACCAAATTTAGGTTGCCAGCAGACAAATGAAACTTTGTAGCAAAGTCCATGCACCATATTTATTAAAGCAAAAAAATCCCACAAATAGAATTGCCCAAAATCGTGCATCTGCAAAACTATATTCATAAAAAAAATCGGGTGCCCTTTCATTTGTTGTTTCCTTAGATATATGTGGTGTTTTTTTTCCTTCTCACTAGTTTTGCACCAGTTCTTTACAGTAGTTAGAGGACATTCATAAATAGACACCTACATATTTAAATGTACTGTAAATAGTCTTACTGTATGGACCAATGCATTTACCACTCATTCTCTATATAACTAGGACAAACCAGCTCAAAGAAGAGAGTTGGCAAAACATTTTTGTGAATCATGAAAAAATGTAGCCAAAGAACCCTATAGATAAAATACCCATCAGCGTATCTGTACAGTATATATTCCACCGGTCCTCAAATGTGTTTCATAAGACCCCTTGGGGGTGTCACTCTCAGCAACCTATCCACTTTAATTATTGTGTACAGGCGGTCCTCGGTTATCCACCGGAATACGTCCCGCAAACCGCCGTCACATAGCAAAACGTTGGATTCCAATCCAATGTTAATCCGCGGTGGCGAGTGTTGGATAATCCTTTCCGACGTCGAATAATGCATTCCACAAAATGCATTATCCGGCATTGGATAATACGTTAGATGGATAACGGACAGCGGATAGCGAGGACCACCTGTATTCAACAAAAAAAAAATGTGTGCGAATATGGTACAATGTATATGATGCTCCCCTCCAATTTATAGGATACCCGCGGTTATATTGCATCTCACAAATAGCACTCTTAGAATATATATTATTTGTTCTGCGTATTAGAAGAAATCATGGAAGTAGGAGGACAACGTTTGCCCTTCTTACCAGTTGTTGGCCCTTAGGGCCCCATCCAGCATACTGAAGCTGCGCATTCCGAACCTCAGGGGGATTTAAATTCCGATGTTCCCTATGAACAAAGACAGACAGACAGTGCGAGAGAGTTATTGCAGGTCCTTCCTCTCCATCGTTTAAATCCCCACATTCTTTACACAAAAGCTATTGGCAAGTACTTCAAAAAGCGTACATTATATAAATATGATAAAGGGAATTGGACTTTGCTTAGACGTCAACATGTGGAAGCTTTTATAAGAGAAATGTATCAGGATTCACTAAGGTCCCCCAGGTTATTGCACAGCGATACTGCATTACCTTCTATTGACTTGAATGGCAGGTAGTGTGGAATCACTGTGTACTAACGAAACCATATCAGAGCTTAGCGAATCTCTCCCTTGGAATGCAAATAAAGAAGAAACTCTGCATTAGAAAAGGTCGAAATAGTATTATTTGCTGGTCTTCCAGGTTTTTGGGTGCTTAGGCTGGATGACTTGTTACAAACAGAAAAATGTAAGTTGCTATATTGGCACTAAGAACACTAGATTGATTGCATGACCACAATTCTACACAATTCTAGCATTTTTCATTATTTGGAGACAGTGAATCAGTTCATGACGTAATTTATGTAATCGCATTTTGTAATCACAAACTATCCAGCTTTATTAATCTTAGACGTGGTGTTACTGCTTAATATTATATATCAGAAGCTTAAGTTAATTCAGCAAAAGATTTTTGATGGCTTTAAGTTAGAGGCCAATTATTTAATGGCTTTAGCTATGTCTGTTTGCTCAAATATGGGTGTTACTGATTAAGTATTTATTATTGATTTTCCATATAGTGTGAAGGTTTATTTACTAGTGAACTATTAACTAATAACAGTTAAGTTCATCTTGGAGTAGAGTCTTACACATAGTCAAAGAGGACACATTTCCATATTCACATAACTTCATGGACTCAATATTTAACCAGTATTATTTGTTGCCAATAGTCACTATTCATGAATTTTTTTCTGTATTCATAATTCTCTGGTAATAGGTTTTATCATTTGAATGGTCCAATGACATTTATATTGAACAAAAAGTACATTTGCATACAAATGACCTTTTATAGCATTTCATTTGATATCCACTAAGCTCTTATAGCTTTATAAAAATAAAGAGATTTTTATTAGTTAGGCTGGCCCACACTTATGAGACACTTCATCGTGTACAGCACCACTTCAGTAACAGTAACATTGTGATCAATCATCATAACTTCGTATTCTTATATATTAGTCTAATTACATGTTTGTGTAATATATTGTATGTGTGTGTGTCTATATATATATATATATATATATATATATATATATATATATATATATATATATATATATATACAGTGTTCGACAAACCTATACATTTGCACGCCCCGGGCGAGTGGATTTAACATTGTGGCGAGCTCCTATTGGCCCAAGCAGCACACGTGTGGTACTAGGTGGAGAGTAGATATTTTTCAGGTGTGTATATATATATATATATATATATATATATACACATTTTTCAGGGTTCAGTGGTCCACCATTTGATGCTTTGGTGGCGAATCCCAGCTAGGGATACCAAAGGATTTTAGGAAGTCTTGAATAATACAAATCTCATTAAAAAAAAGACTTGGGCTACGCTTATAGTGCCGCGACGGTCTGGCCGTCGCCTGACCGTCGCCTGACCGTCGCGGCACTATAAGCGTAGCCTAAGTCTTTTTTTACTGGTCACTGGAAAATCAAATAGAGATGACTTCCAGCGATCACGACCAATGCATCGCTCCATGGAGCCGCGCTTACTATAAGCGCACGCGACGGCGGCAAGGCATTTGTTTTGCCTCGATGCGTCGCTGTCGCCGGCACTATCAGCGCAGCCTAAGTCAGATTGACTCAGAGACACCCTAAACTCCAGTCCTCAAGGCCTCCCCCTCCCCCCCACAGGTCATGTTTTCATGATATCCCAGCTTCAGCACAAGTGAACCTGTCCCTGCTTCAGCACAGGAGGCTCAATTAGAGGCTCAGTCTTTGATTACTGAGCCTCTGATTGAGACACCTGTGCTGAAGCTGGGATATCCTGAAATCTGGCCTGTTGGGGAGAGGGGGTGGGGTTGAGGACTGAAGTTGAGCACCCTGCACTAGAGTCGCTATTCCTGATAAAACGTAATACAAACAAATCAACGCCGTAAAACATACAGTATTTATACTATGTCACATCCACCGGTCAACCACACACCCACCCAGCTTTCTCCATACTGTTCATGGTCATATAATTTTTGACCAATCTTCTCTCTATCAACTTTTGACTGAGGAGGTGGGGAGCGGAAGGGGATGGGGAACGGAGGGGTGGAGGGGAAGGGGAATGAGGGGGGAGAGCTTTCTCTAGGCACCAGCTTCCCTAATTATTCATTCCCCCTCCTCCATTTTTGTACTATAATACACATTGGGCACATTTGTAGCTGATCTCATGTTTTCCTGACTTGCCGTATCGTTTTAAGCACATTGGTTTGCTTTTCCAGCTGCAAAATAGTTAAGTGCTTAGGAGTATATCATTTGTCTTTCTTTTTTCTAATGTTTTTTTTCCCCTGAAGTTCTGTAAAATTCTTAATAAACAGTTTGAAATAAAAAAAAGGGAACATTTGTGTCACATACACATAACTTTATTGGCCTGTTTTTTCCCCAAAGTACTGCATTATTAGCTTTAAAATGTCTTTACATTTATTAAGGGCATAGACATTTCAGTACTTGGCACAACAATAAAAAGCACAGCTTCACGTGAGCTATAAAATGAGATCATGCATCAACATCTCTTCGTTTAAATGAAGCAAGTGGCTTTGTGCAAATATAGCCATGTTGCCTTGTATGAAGCTTGCCATGTAAACCCCAAGAAAGGATGGGGATGACACAAATTATATCACAAGAGAAGGTTGCGTTGGCGTGTCATCACTCACATAACACATTCACATATTACCTTCCCAGTAAGGGACTTTTGCCACACGACTAATTACAAATTAGTCCGTCATATTTTCCTACATCTGACACAAGCAAAAATGATACAATCAACCGGATAGAAAATAGCATATACACGTTTTCAAAATTAAAAATGCTCACGTAACAATTTTAGGACATACAAGGGTGGGCAAAACCAATTAAAAGCAATAATTCAGACACGGGAAAAGCCAAGTCCTGTCATTTCCACTCACTGTATCATCTTTCACAAGTGCGAGATTCAATTACAGTGACAATTAAAGCATTAATCAGCTTTGACCAGGAATAAAACACCTTCAAATGAGATATTTCACTATATGACATGTAACCCCTACCTGGCTGCAGGGATATACAGATAGATGTAGTAACATTTACTGCCTCCATTGTTGAAAGCAGTACATTTTGCGGGAGAATGAGATGGAGGGGGGGGGGATGAGAGGGTAGGGGGCGGGGAGAATGAGAGGGTGGAGGAGGGGAGAATGAGAGGGTGGAGGATGGGGGAGAATGAGAGGGTGGAAGAGGGGGGAAAATGAGAGTTTGGAGGAGGGGGGTGGGGGGGTTAATGAGAGGTTAAAGGTAGGGGGAGAATGAAAGGGTGGAGGTGAGGAAAATGAGAGGGGGGAGGGGGAGGAATGAGAGGGTGGAGAGGGGGGAAGAATGAAAGGGAGGAGGGGGCTCATGAAAGGGAGGAGGGAAGGGGAGAATGAAAGGGAGTAGGGGGATGAAAGGGAGGAAGGGAGGAGAATGAAAGGGAGAAAGGGGGGGAGAATGAAAGGGAGGAGGGGGAGGGGAGAATGAAAGGGAGGAGGAGAAGGAGACTGACCTATGATTCTCGGGCTGTGTAATCAGATATTCCCATGGTTAGTGTGGCAAAATGGGTAGTACCTATGACCCTAGAGATAGATCACCCTGGGAGCTGTGGGACCATGGGGTGTAACCGCAATCTGTAAAAATTGTATGTGTGTTGGTTCCACTGTACCTATGATTCTATGTACCTAGAGAGGAAGTTATTTGTTATGTAGCTATGTCATGGCCACAAGGACTTTAACCTGGGTGATGGAGACATCAACATTTTATCAGGGGAAGGATGTAACCCCTCCACACACTCACAGACCCCTGCAGACGCACTTACCAGAATACCCTCCTACTGTCTCTGTACATTCTCCCTACCAATTAGATTGTAAGCTCTTCGGAGCAAGGACTCCTCTTCCACAATGTTACTTTTATGTCTGAAGCACTTATTCCCATGATCTGTTATTTGTAGTTATTTGTTATTTATATTATTGTCGCGTATTACTACTGTGAAGCTCTATGTACATTAATGGCACTATATAAATAAAGCCATACATACATACATACATACATACATACATACTCACACTTCCTCCTGGAAGGTTTATCTCCAATGTGCTCTGGACATGAAAGCAACCAATAATGGTTGTGGAAGAGAGACAAGGAAGAGACTTTAAAAAGTAGGGTGGCCATGTTGATATCAGATCTGTGCGGACCTGAGGGCTACCACATTCGGTCGAGGATTGCAAAGTGTGCACACGTGCACGTGGCAGTAGGAGCAGAGAGTTACAGTCCGGACGTGATCGACAATTCAAGCACCGTCCGAGGGGACCCTCCACAGCTATAAATCACAGCAGTACAGAGGCCCCCTTTTGATGTACAGGATTGCAACACTTAGTCAGTTAGTCCCCAATAAGCTCCCATGGTGTGCCGGCACCATCGTAAGCCAACATACCCAGGATTGCGTGGCTAATGCACCACTAACACTGATTCACACCCGCACAGCGTAATTCGGGACTTTGTTGTACTACTGTCTGTAGTGATCCTTGGCGGAGGTTCATAGGTTACCTGAGTTAGTAGTGGGTAAGTAAACTTGTTGTATCACCGGTATACCATGCCCGTATTCTTCCCGCTGCCTGACCGAAGGCCACGTGTAACCCAGTAAGTTATCAATAGGGACTCAGCACCCCCGCCTCAGCAACAGTCATAAGTTTGAGAGCTAAAAATAGAAGGGTTACACATGTGCCAGTGTTTCTGGTCCCTTTTGGGAAATCAGTATGGCTGCCACAAAAGTAACATCTCGTGAGGGAAAGATGTGAACAGTGCACTGCTGGCCAACCGGGAAAAATGACTTTAATTTTGACATATAAAATGCTCTTGGCATCTCCATGTGACTCCTCTGCTTCCAATTCTGTCAAAACCTACATTCCAAAAACTGGGGGATTGCTGCTTTTAAGCAACAGTATGCTAGGAACATTACACTGGGATATTGGCATCAACGCCTATACAATTGTATTACCTAATTCAGGTAGACAATATGGCTTGACTGACGATGTATATAATGGCTCTGATATACTGTACAGTACATAGCCAAACAAAACAAACAACCCAAGGCCAGTATGGAAAAGGTGACTTACAATGCAATGTTATTAAAATGCATTGTTTTGCACATAGATTGTACAATTCTTGTTTGAATACAAAGAAAATGATGAATGTCAGCAAACGCAAGTCTTTTCCAGTATCACATTCATTTGTTATGCACACATTGCAGTTTATTGCATTTATTACATTGTGCTTTTTGAATGATTGACTCGCATGTAATTTTAGCAAAGGAGACAAATAAAGGCAACAGGGGCTTAGGTTATGTAAACATTGCACACAAAATACTGTATAGTGGGGAGGTTTTCGGAACTGCGGACGTTATGTACAGTATTTGGTCTTTGAGTCGAGGTAGCAATGTTTCCCGGCTGCAAAGCAAGTGCAAAAACAGACAAAGATTTACAGACAAAAATATGTCCAGGTCTTACTACCTAACGGAGGAGAGGAAGAAACCGCAACAGATTTATTCATGAAAAACATTCCCTTTGAAATCAATCGGATTTTGCTGTTTGATAAATGTTTGCTTTGGCTTTGCAGCTAGGAGACTATGTTAAACTAGACAGGTTAGAGCTGAAAAGGTGCTATCTGAGATGGCTGTCCTCCTATTTCAATGAATAATCATGTAGAATAGTAAATAAGAAATTAAACAAAAAGAGAAAAATTCAGCTTTTTATTGGTAAAAAAGTTGAAATCAGCAAGATTTATTTTTTAACTTATAAAAAGTTGTAAAAATATGTCGTTGTGATAAAAGGGCATTATCCAACCTACTGTCCCCCCACCGTAAGCCCCAGCCCTATTGTGCTATGCTTTCTGTCTTGTATACTTCATACCCACTTTTTTGTCCCTGTCTTTGCTGTATTATATTGGATGTATTCCTTGCTTACAATGTGTATTGTTCCTTCTGTCTTTGTTTTGTCCATTAGCTTCATTATTCGGTATCACTATGCCTCATTATAAAGTACCCTTTGTAACTACTAGCGGGGATTGAGAAATGTCAAGGTTAATACATAGGCGCAATTTAAAATAAGATTTCTGCGCGCCAGTTCGGTGCCAGAAGAAAGCCGTTTACAACGCTTAGTACCCTTAAAGCTTATGCAAGGCTTTCCCCCCACTATACAAATAAATACAGAAATAATTACTACCATTTTCTTTTATCTTGTTGTATTCAGTTATGGCTTATTTGGGGTTCAACTATACATGTGTCATAGCTAAATCCAATTATTATAATCAATACAAAAATGTATAGGTAGACAGATAGACCCAATTTTTGCAAACAAAGCACATTGTCACAAGGTTCATTTTATGGTCATTATATTAAATACATTTTTGAGTTATTTTAGCTTTGATATACTTAGTTTTAAAAAAAAAATGTTAAATGAATTTCTATTAAGAATCATTATCTTACATATGAGCATATTTAGAAATGAAGTGGGTGTAATGACTTGTCAGTTATCCGATATAGGGTTATTATTACTCTTTCACATTATCTATTGTGTATGTATAAATTTCAACTACTTAGGGATAAGGCGAACACTGAACCCAGGGAGGATGTTATGTTAGTTCAATTTGAGATTCATTGCGATGAGGTTGGATAGTAGCAGTCTCTCTTGCAAGGACCTGATTGAAGAACTCTGTTCTATAAGACTATTGTACAGTACTCATTACCCATTACTGTACCTTTTAACATTATGTTATTAAACCCAGAGATGAGCTAACTGTTCTAGTATATAGAGATTATATCTAATTAAATTGCAGTATAGTAATGACCAGCATACTTGTTTTATTCACTCTATTTTTATTGAATTGTGCATAATGATCACGTGATATAAATTTTACTGTTTGATGATTACTTAATGTAAGTTGCTCTATTAGCTAACTGTGGAACAAACCGACTGCATATGTGTGTAATCAATTGTACCACTCTTACATGCATTACAAATATGAAGCGTCGAGGTGAACAGTGAATACTGCGAAGGCTACCATATAAACCTCGCTTTGGGGCAATCGCGTCGCGATTGAAAAATGAGCACAAAAACAATTACAAACTTAATTGGGACTTGGTTTTCAATCAACAAAGAGGTATTTAAAGCTCTGAGGACAGGCCTGATACGTCAGCGAAACGCATTGCTCAGTTCAGAGTGCACAATGGAAAGTTTTTGAACCCTGACGGCCACCGTACCCCTTCGGCAGAGCTGCATCCTAGCTGCGTCCCTGCAGCAGATACCGGACGCGGTAGCGGGAGCAAGGCGTTCCAGCAGTGGACCGGAGGAGTGCCATCGCCGACAGAGAAAATGTAATATGTGAGTTCATCTATTTTACATTTTTTGTAATAAATATTCTGTTTTTAAACTTCTGTCTCATCGTGGTGCTTGGCGGTCTGTGAGAACACCCATGGGGGAGACTGACGTCAAGGAACACCATAATATAAACAGCAAAGATTGGAAAAAGCGTTTGGGGGAAAAGAAATTGCAAAGATACAATTTTCTTTGTGTGTACTCACACATGGCCGTGGAAGTATAAATATATATACTTTGTCTAAACACTGTTGCTATATTACCAAACATCTGTGTGCAAGCACATTGTGCTTGTATGTGTTATTGTGTACATTGATTCTGGGCTCCCCTACTCTCTTTATCTAGATAGACCCACCGCCATCAGTGATAGGGGACAGTTTCATTTACTAGCACCACTACTAGTAGCACTGAAAGGTTCAATTAGTTCATTGCCGGCAGAAAGGGGTCAAAAGGTTAAACAGCCTTGTAATTGAAAATGCAGTCAGTAGTATGCTTCGCTAATTCATACTGATAGCATTTAAGGTATATATTGATCAAAGTCTCTCAGCTGCAAAACTAGAGAAAAACCGGATCAAAAGCTGCACCAGATGTCGCAGCGAGTAGACTTTGCTAAGTAAGTAAATGATTAGCTAACCTACCTTCTACTGCTGTACCACCAGAATAACAGGGTCCTGGCTGTGTCAAAGAGGTCTATTTATCAACGTGTCCTGGCTACAAAACTCAGAAAAATCAAAGTTGAAAATGATGCACCAAGTTGTTGTTTTTTGGGGGATGGGGGGAGAGGGGGGGATAAAACCTCTGTCGCTTTCAATGGGATGTGTGTGTTTGCTAAATCTGGTGCTAAGGTTTGCATCATGTTTGCCTTAGTTTTGCATCTGGGCAGCTTTGAACATCCTGAAATAAGTAGCTTGTTGATATAAGAGACATTTGTATCTACCGCAGGAAAAGATTTTTGGGAAACGAATACCGGTAAAAGTTCTAAAAGCCACGGATCATTGTCAAATCTGTTTATTACTCCATTATTTACTGTATGTTATGATTGTGGTCTTCCGACAAATGTACTCCTTGCACCTGTAACACAAGCATTTGTTTAAATCAGTTAACTTTGTAAATTGTACACTGATATAAAGTATTGAGCCACTATGGAGGAGCGCAGACCTCTCTGCCTTTGCTACAGTACATGTTTCTTGGGCTAAGGAATGGATCCTGACTTCTGCTGTCACGTTCCAGAACCAATAGGGAAAGGTCCATATGTCCAGAGAGAATATGATTTGCTGTCATATGAGAATATATTCCATTTGCAGTAAAGAGGTAGTGTGTGTAGCGCCTACAGTTTTTCGTGTATGATATAAAGTATGTAAAACAGTAATAGAGCAGCTAAGTTATTTACTGCAGGGCACCTACTGTTTCTTTACCTTAATCACTACAAACATACTGTACTTTCTCATCAATATAAATTAGAAAGCATGAGCTCATTATTTTTGCAATACCTGTGGTGTGCTTTCTGTCATAGTTTTGCCATTGACTTCATTATCCGGTACCACTGTCCTATGCCTCATGATAAAGTACCATTTGTAACTACTGTACTAAGGGGAACGGAGAAATGGTAAGGTTAATGCATAGGGGCACACAAGGCAGAGTCGCTTCTGTTTTGTAAAACTGGTTGCTTCCTGGAAAGATTGACCTATTTTCAGCCAATTATTATATAATAAATGCATGGCAGAAAAGAAGAAATCCAATTAAAATGTCTAATGTTTCAGGAAAACAATGATGGGAAGGGCCATGGTTTAAAGCCACAAATGGACCACATGGATGCTGGTGACTATACTAGTATAGCCTAGCCTCCGGACGCTATCCTTCTGTTGGGCTCTCACGGTGTAAGTCCTGTTAGGTACAGGCAATGTGACGGGTTAATTCTCTCATGAAGGCCTAGCTTGCTATTGCAGCCTGGATGTATGCTACTGTATCCAGGGACCGGCCTTGCAACAACCAGAGAGTGTCATCTTGGGAAGGATACTGGTTGGGTCACATGCAGTTAATGTGATGCCTATCAGTATCAGACCTGCCCTGTTATGGGGCAGGGTTACAAGCTCATCCCCTTGGTATAAACTGACACTCTCCCAGAAGTCCCGGCTCTCTTCCCCCGCCCCCTGTGGAGTGGGTAACAGCTACCCTGTATTCCAGCAGGGGATACAAGAGGGGCTCAGGAGGGGCCTACATGGGCCTAAAGCCTAGAAGGTTCCCTGTAGGAGAATATGAGAAATCTGTGACGCTGTAAAGGATAATAAACATCTGTTAACATCTATATGAGTGGGTCAGTGTCTGGATCACTAAAGAAGTGTCAGCATGGACCATCCTGGTCATCTCAGGATCCTCGCTGGCTGGATGAGCTGTACATCGAGATGAACCACCTTGAAAACATGTCGTGATATCTCCCCACACCATCGCGGAGCACTCAGAGCCTCCTGTTCCAGCCGAACAGGTATGCACCGCACCAGGTAGCCGGATGATCTCACTTAGGGTGGGGGAACAGGTGCTACACTAGTTATGTAAGAATCTCACGAAAAGGGGGTAGGGGTCTGTAACAGGGGACTTACCCTGTTCAGAAAACTGGCTGATTAGAGGTGTTAGAAAAAGCCTGCATTTGAGACAGGAAGAGAGACTCCTTAGCTCACATGTGAGCTGAACAAGGTAACAGAGCAGAGGTTCCTGAGTCTCCCAGGTGAGACTGACCGAGAGAACACAGATCTCTGGAGCTGACAAATAAGACTTCTAAACCTGGATGCTGATTATCCGGAGAAAAGGCAGCAACCCAGCAAACAGATAAGACTTTATTTTCCAATGACTGTTGTCTATATATATCTATATGACTTGGGCTGATGAATAGCTTGGGTAGCCACCCAGTTAAAAGGGGCTGTAATATAAGGATACATATATGCCAAAGTGGAGCAGGTTTTGTTTGGCTCACTATTTCTCTTATGTTGATCTTTGCTGTGTTTAAAGCGACAGGCACAATAAAGCCTTATTTAATTTCACCTTAAAACAGTCTCCATTGTGTACCTCCGCACATGTCCTCTTACAGGGTCCCTGTTCAGCTTTAATTGAACATTCTGAATGGGTGCTATCAGGGATAAATTACTATAGACAACACGACAGCGGAGTGATGCACTCACCTTCACTAGTATTTGAAAATAAATACATTTTATTAGAAGAAAACATTAACTAACTTTATAACCTCAAAACTCAGCGCCTGTGTATTTCACCATTAGTGAAAAAATATAATTTTTCACATATAAAGGATATAATTTCAAATCCTTTGGTACATTGGACTAAGTCCTATATAAATATGTATCTAGTGCAGACCCAGAAGAATATGGTTCGAGCGTTGGTGTGCACTAGGGATGCAGCTTGGAAAGTTGCCACGAGATGTATACTATTACTACTAGTGGCTGCAAAATAACATTTATGATAGATGTTAGACAGATGTCAACCATAAGGCTGCACTTATAGTGGCGGCAACAGAAACGCGACGGCGACGCTGACGTCACGCTACGGTCACTGAAAAATGAAATGGAAGTGACTTCCAGCGATCGCGACCAATCCGTTGCGCCGTTGCATCGCTCCTACTATAAGCGCACGCGACGGCTTCAATACATTTGTTTTGAATACACAAGGGCTGATTTTTGAGGTTTTCAAGTTAGTTAATATTTTCTTCTAATAAAATGTATTTATTTTGCAATACTAGTGCAGGTGAGTGAATCACTAGGGATTCTTCCCCCTCTCGTGTTGCCTATGTTAGAGTCTCATTCACACAACCCTACCATAGTGAGAACGGACAGTAATAGATACCTACAAGGATTGATAAAGCATCCAAGGTCCTCATCCTTCTTTTACTCTCAACAATTTAGATATGAGAAAGAAAGTTCAGACCTTTTTCCATTTAAAATCAGTGATGTGGCTTAAAGACAAGACACAAAGAAGTAAACATTTCCCTTGCAGACAAATATTTGTAAAGAAGCCAAATACAGTGGAGAGTTATTTAACAAAAATATGTAGTCCCCTCTTGGATGGTTACAAATTCTATAAGGGGATAATTGTCTTAAGGAATTAACTAGGTGGAATCACTAAGGTTCGCCTCTCTTCTTTCTACCACATGACCAGTGATGTCACCATAGGAAGCACAAAGCATACATATAGCTCCACCTTTTGTTCTGGAAGCAGGTTCTTCAGAGTTCTGACTGGGGTCCTCAATGTAAGTCCTATATATAGAGTTTCTATGTATCTAGTCTGCAGCTTGTATGTCTGTGTCACTGTTTATTGTTTTCCAGTATTAGTAACATGACCCGATCATTAGCCAATGCATGTTAAAGGATCAGGAAGCCTAAGTTTGCAGGAGAAGGATGCCGCACTGTCCTCAAAGGGTTGCCTATATTGCAACCTGGATCAGCCCAATTAAAGCAGTCCATTTCTAGCACCACTGTCTCCCTGCAAGCTATTCCTCTAAGTCCTTATGCAACGTGTAACTGAGCCACGTTGCTTCTCTGTTAACACAGCATCGCAGACGGAAAGCCCTCCTCACCTGACGTCACAGGCAGGGAAGAAGTGTCCCAGGAACAGCTGTGAGTTGCAGTCTTCTAAATAGGCTGATCAACAAGTATTGAAAGTGCCAATAGTTCAGACCTTATACGTCCCACTAATAGCTGATCTCCACGGGGGTAGAAAGTCCCTGCACCGAACAATACGGGCATAAACCGGTGGACTTCCAGAGCAGCAGGATAAAGCAACATCCCAATGCTTTTCCTTGCACTGATAGGACTTTCTCAAGGATACCCTTCTTAATCTTGACCTTGATACTTCACTTTAAAAAAAAAAATTGATCCGTGCTATGGAGCATGCGCTTCTTTTCTTCTCTTTCACATTCTAGATTATTAAAGAACAGTTTGTTCTTACCAGAATATGCTATGTCTCCAGTGCTTTATATTTCCTACAAGTTCACCACAAGTATCACATCAACACAGGTCATTATGAGTTATTGTCAGGTTTTTCCTAGTCGTTCCTCTCCCAGCCAAATATTTTGGGCCCTTGGAGAGTTCTTTCTACAATGGGGGTGCCTGGGAGAGCAAGGGCAGGGTGCAGGGGGGGTTCAAGTTGTGGCGGCGGTGTGGGGTAGGAGTAGGTGGCATGGGAGGTGGTTTGGGGCAGGATTCAAGAGTTGCACATGCGGGGGTGGTGCCTCCATTGGTGTTAGAGCCTTTGCCGCAATGGTAGTTCCTCCTGCGGTAGTAGGGGCAGCAGATGGGGGGAATAGTGTGGGGGGTTGAGTGTGTAGGGTTAGCAGTGGGGGGGGGGAAGGGTTAGCAGGGGTGGCTGTAGTGGCTGTAATGGTGGCACCAATGCGAGAACCTGCAAAGGGGGATGTGGTGACAGACGACAAGAGAAGGAAGGAAGGTGTGCAGGATGCTAATTTTAGGAATGCTTACTTTTGCTTTGCTAGCCCGCTGGGGATGCACCTATTGGTGACAGTGAAGGATGACTATGGGGATCTGCTGGCACCTTTGCCAAACTATAAGGAGCTGGCAAAGTCAGATAAAAAGAAGGATGAGAAAGAGGCAGAGAGTGGGAGTAGGTAGGCTCCCAAGTCTTTTGTGGACTGGTTGCAGGCCTTTGTGATTTTGAGACGTTCAGCTGATTTTTGGACTGGGCATTGGGGGATGTGGCCAGAGTTGGGAGCATCCCGCACTAGGAAGGGATGTGTCTGAGTGGGTGCAACAGAGATTTTTGGGGAACGTAGAGCTCTTTCCACTGGTGGTGGTGGTGGTAGGGCTATGGAGAATGGAGCTTGTCAAAAGGGAAGTCATCTTCAGGACGGACAACATGGTGGCGGCCGTAACAGGCTATCAGCCTCATCTCTGGTAGTGGTCCGATTGCTGAGTTTGCTGGTTCTGCAATGCCTGGATCATTCTATATGGTTCAAGGCAATGCATGTCCCCGGGGTTGCAAAACAAGATGCTCTTTGTCAATTTCAGTTTGCGGCGTTTCTGGAAATGGTTTTGGGAGCAGCCACAATGTGGAGGCCCTAACCGTGGAGGCTGTGGCAGGAAACAGTACGAGAGTGATGGTGCTGATGAGGGCTTCGGTAGCACTGGGTACCTATTCAACTTACACCAGGGCTTGGGAAGAATGGCATGCTTGCTTTAGTATGGTCGTGGAAGGAAAGAGGATTGACAGCTCAGGGATAGAGGCAACCAGGGATAAGCTGTTGATGTTTTTGTTAAGAAAATTGGAGTTGGGAGGCTCAGCCTCAATGGTGGCGAAATTGTTAGCGGGAATCTACTTCTTCTTAAAGTTGGAGAAAGGGATTATTCCAAGGTTTTTGTGATATACAGGTTAGTGGAAGGTTGGAAATGGGCGGCCAGATCCAAGGATGATAGGGCCCCGATTTCGTCAGCAATGCTGGAGAAAATAGTAGGCGCAACACGCGAAGCATGTTTTTCTAATTACTAAGCACAATGGTTTAGTGCAGCATTTTGCCTGACCTTCTTTGGGGCCATGCGCATTAGTGAGATAGTGAGCACCTCGAAGAAAGGTGGGTGTGAAGGGGCGTGCAAAAAGAGGACATAGAGTGGGATGCCGGGTCAGTGCGGTTTAGGATCAGGAGGTCAAAAATGTAACAGCCAAGAAAGGGGAACTGGGTTCACTTGGGGGGCATAGCGGGCAGCGTGATCTGTCTGGTGAGTCAAGTGTGGGTGTACTGGCAGTGTAGACCCCAGGGTGGTGCCCCATCCTTTTTGATTCGTGAAGACGGGCTGCGTTGTCCCATTTTCAGTTTGTAAGGGTTCTGAAGAAATGTGCAGAGTTAGTGGGCTTTGGGGACTTAATCATGAAGTCCTGCTCTTTCTGGATTGGGGTGGCATCTGAAGCCGCGAGGTTGGAAATAGGGGAGGCAGAAGGGCAGCTGGTCATCGGGGCGGTTAAAGCGGTATACCCTGCACAAACTGTTAAAAGAGTTAAGTAGTTGATTGTGTTATATGTGTTTGGTTCAGGTCAAGCCCGGCTGGAAGTTCGGCTGTGCGGGGACTTGCATGTTCACTGGGCAGGGAAGTAAGCTGAGCGTAAGCCAGGATGAAAGCAGTTGGGGTTAAGGATAGACTTGGCCAGGATGTTGTGGATTGGCAGTAGAGGCATATGTTGGGACCAACTGCTTCCTGTTACCCACCCAGCTTTCTTTGTTCCTGACTTGTATTTATTCTTTCATTACATGCATCTGCCTTTCCTTTATATTCTTCTCTTGTCCTCCCACTGCCAAAATGTACTTTTATCTTGCACATTTCTTTATTTACTTCTTCTCTGTTATAATTCGAACACACACTAACCTTCTCATCCCCCTGTACCCCAGTCTAGGACCCCAAGCGCCCAAAACGCTGCCAGCATTCCGCCGCTGGAACACTTAGTCCCTGGACATTTCGCAGCCGTCGACACATGGCCCACCCAACAAGCTAGGTCTGCCGCAACGGACTGCCCGCTCCAACAACTGCATGTTTAAATGTTACAAAATGTAAACATGGCGCATCGGAGTGGAACGTCTAAGCAGTGTAGCGGTTTAAACATGCAGTTGTCGGAGCTGCAGACCTGGTTAGGCTTGTTGGGTCGGGCGTGCGGCGGACAGCGGGTGATCGAGAACAGGAGCGGACATCACGGTGAAATATCCAGTAGCCAGCTGCCCTGTGGTGCAGTGTCCTGGTGTTTGGTCGGGGCCAAACGGGCCGCGGTCAAATATCCCATTCCATTGTACCCTGTGTTTCCACTTACCCTTCTTTATAGGTTGGAAGCTCCTTGCGCAGGGCCCTCTTTCCCTACTGTAACAATGTATGTTTGTTATGTAATAGTCTTTCGTTGTCCAACCCTATTGTACAGCGCTACGGAATATGTCAGCGCGTTATAAATACATTATAATAATGATCAAAACAATACATTAATGCAGATGTGGCAACAACTGGGTTAAGCAAATTTCCTTTTTGACATTGACATAAATTTGCATAGGAAATGCCACTGATGGTGTTTAATGTTTACAAACACTAGTGCTGCTTAGTGTGAGAAATATATCATTATTCTTCCATACAGCGGTGAAGTGTAAAGAAAATACACTAGGTGGCGCTTGTGAGCAACATTTTTACAGCTGTGAAAACATCCCTGTTATTATAAAAGTAAAAGTGTACGGTGGAGGGTTTTTGTCACATTTTTTTTACCATCCATAACGTATATCATGAGTGGTTGATGTTCCAACTTCACATTGCAAAACCAGTGTAACCAGCCTTACACTGAAGAGACCCAAAGATTTAATCAGCTGTCTGTGTACAGTATGCTCGCAATGCGTTTCTGTAAACCAGGCTGTGCTGAAAGGCTGTGTAATATAGTAGGTATAAGATTATATGGTCCGTGTAAAAATTGTCATGAAGTGAAAGATGACAGTGTGTGCTCATTTGCATGTAATTTCCCAGAATCCCTGGCTGCAGTGGAAGCACTGAGTGCTGAGATAATAGGGAAAGATAGGGTTGCAGACCTGTCTCAGACATGTGAATGTGCTCACAAGAGGTATTTTTTACTTGCTGTACACTGTACGTTGCAGGGGTTTTGTCACTTTTTTTTTACCCACCATAACTTATATCATGTGTGGTTGATACCTATTCAAAGTTTACATTGCAAGGCCAGTATACAGTAACCAGCCCACACTGAAGAGACCCAAAAAGGTCATATCAACTGTCTGTGAATATGTTTTACTGGCTGTGCTGAAAAGCTGTGTAAGAGGTCATAAGTAAGGGGTCCGTGTTAAAATGGATAAGTAGCAAAAGGTGACACTGTGTGTTCATTTGCATGTCCTTTCCCAGAATCCCCGGCTGCAGTCTGAGACATGTGAATGTGCTAAAAGTGATATTTTTATTTGCTGCGTACTATAAAACTAGAGAAACACCACACCAGTCTTGTTCCATGACTTATTTAGTGAATACAGTATGACACTGTAATTCAAACACTAGGACTGCTTGACTTAAAGATCTCCACCTTATTAATGTACAGTAATAGGGGAGGCTGGATACTGAGAAATGCATATTACTCAGACGGAACAGAAAATAAAGAAGAAAATCTAGACAGGTGAAAAAGGGCATCATGGTGCCTGCTCAATGTGGGGAAGAGAAATAACTCAAAGTTAGGATACCGGGTACATGTATAAATACGTGGGGAGAAAAAATGGCGAGGGACATTGTGAAGAATATTGAAGTTGTTAAGTGTCCTAGTAAATTCTCTGTTTTTGTTCAGTAAGCAGACATTATATACACGTATTATGCCAATGATAATTAGTGCCATGTACACCTAGCACTGAGCAACAACTAACCATTGTCAAAATACCACCAGTGTATCCAAACACCTTTTTTTTTTAACCCATTAATGAGGACGAGATGGATAACATTTGAGGCATATGTATCCAAGTCTGCGGCCTGCAAAACAAGGGAAAAAATGGACCAAAAAAACAGCACCAGATTTATCAATGATAAAAAAAGGTATATATTAAAGGCATTATAAACGGTGCTACTACTTACGTTATATGTTTCCAATGCTTCAAATATTATGTTAGTTGCCCAATTAAGGGTTTAAAATATAGACACAGAAGTAAGATCGTTAAATGAGATAAAAATGCAGAAGCAATGTGCTTTAAAAGATTTCACTATACGTTGGCCTGAGTATAGGAATAGAAAGGGTTAAATCGGACTGAAGTAGTGATCATGTGAAGTGCCTGTTACTAGGGCCACCGACCGCGGGGGGGGGGGGGGGGGGGGGAAATGGGATAACCCCCTGGCTCGGTGACGGCGGAGGTCCCGACCGGCGCTGGAAGTTGAGCCCGGCCAGAGGTCAGGCCCAACTGCGTCCGGCAGCCAGGTCTCTGAAGGTGGTGAGAAATAGAGGGTGGGTGGGGGGCGGTTGAGGGGGGAAAGAAATAGAGAGTGGTTAGAGAGTGAGGAGGTATATGAGAGAGGAGTGTAAAAGAAATAGGCGGGGACACCACAGGCCACTGATATGGAGGGCTCCAATAGAATCTCTAGTTTTAGGCCTCTGTAAAGCTGTCGGCTGCCCTGTACTGTACTTGAACACAGTGGCATATTTCCTATTAGACCCGATAGGACTGGGCCTAGGGCATCAAAGTTCTGGAGCTGCAAATGTCCCTTTTTTTCCCATATACAGAGGACCTGCTCTCTTCCCCAATGATTGCCAGGGAAGAGTGTTGGGCCTCTGTACCGTCTTCCTTCGTGCCGCGCTCCTCCTTTGCAGCGTCAAATGACGCTGACACGTCACATGGTGAGACGTTGTCATGGCAACACGACACCGTGTGACATCGCAGCGAAGGAAGAGTGTGGCACGAAGGATGGGGGCGGCAGGAAGGAGGAGGGCGGCACCAGGTAAGTGCCTAAGGGCGGCAGTTTTCTAAATCCGCAACTGCCTGTACATATTCCCCTAAGAATATGGAGCATCCCCTGGATAAAAATCTGGGACAAAGAAAACTGCACCTGATTGATCAAAGGATAGAGTCTCATTATTTTCAGTAGAAATGTTTTTCCTTTATATATTTGGTGCAGTTTTTTCTCCAGTGTAGCAGACGTGAGACTTTTGAGAAATGACCCCTATGTCTCATCTCTCAATGCCCGCCGACAGCCTTTATGGGGCCCAGGACAGAGTACTGGTCTTGTTGAGTGGGGGGAAAGGAGGGGATCAGTGGGCCCTACCTGTGGACGGCAGCCAGTGGAGAAGGACTGTGAGGATCGGGTGCAGGCTCTGCTCCTGAGTTTGATCCAGACCTTGCTGGTGCCTCATTATATAATTATTATATAATTATTATATAATTATATAATTATTATATATTATTATAAGCACTGGCCTGCTGTGCAGACCCCGGCCAGCAAAGAATCAGGGCAATGATTCTAGTATCACTTCTGCTGTTCAGCTACTGGCTGTTTCTCCTTTATAGGCTCAGTGATTGCCTCGGCAAATCGTCTGAGCTTAATAGTATTTTACTTGTGATGTCGTGCTGGTCTCAAGCACTCTGTTTTTCCCTGTCTTGCCTTGCTGTGCCTTGTCCTGCTTTTCTTTGCTCTACCTTGTCTTGCAGTTCCTTACCTGAACCCTGGCTACTGTTTATTACCAACTATCTCCAACCCTCGACCACGGCTTGTGACCCCAACGACCCATACTCTCTCCTACCTCCGACCACGGCGAGTCTATCTACGTTCCTTACTTCTCCAACCCCGGCCCGGCTACCCGCAACTACAAATCTGCATTCCGGACGCGACTTCGCGGCTCCAGGTCGGTGTTTCAATATCCCCACCTTGGCCTCATGGTTCAGTCCAGTTTGTTGCAAGCACCCATAACAAGGACCAAGCTGGGTTGTAAAGGAGGACCCAGACCGAGGACGATCGAGGCAGGCTGTCCAGACTTTTGATATCGGCTGGGTGTGCCCTCGGGGTCACGGGGCCTGAGACAGATGTCCCAGCCCACGCATCCCATCAGTGGCCCTGAACTGTAAGGAGTTATATATCAAAATTTTCTGGCTGGAAAAGTGGGGCATAAAGTGCAAAAAATAGCACAACATGTATCAAATAAAAATGTTTTATTGAAAAATATTATTTCCCCTAGTTTTACAGCTGTAAAACCGTATTGCACAACCCCCATGCTGCTCATAAAGCTGCTGTGTACAATTAAACAGAACATGCTCGTTTGGTTGCCACACTATATAAAGACATGTTATTAATAATAATTACAGAGATTTCTAATGGTTACTTATTCTACATAACTAACGCGCTAAAACAAGTTATTAAATATGTCCAGAGGTACTAAGTGTTAGTATAAATACAAATTAAGTAATAATAGTGCAAATAAATTTAAATACAGCTAGTATGCAGATCCCATGCTGCAGCTGCATAGATTTTATAAGGAATCTGGAATTCAACAGAATATGGAAATAAAGCATATGAAAATGAAAAATATAATTACATTTTTTCCACATTTTCTCCCTTCTATTGTGAAAACCATTAAGAAAAAAAATGATAAGAGATGGGCCAAATCCATTTCCCGGATGTTCTCGAATTCCCTCCCCCCCCCCCCCCCCATCCGTTTTGCGGTGTAAAATCGTCGGACAGATTTGGTCGGTTTTAATCCACGTCGATCCATCAAAATCCGCTGTTGGATACAATCCGTTGACTGAAATGTAGAATCCAATCTGCGGATTCAGCAATGCGGTGGCAGGCGGGTTCTTCGCCAACACACTACTGGATCCGTGGATTGGAGTCTGCAAATCCGTCCACGGGTTGCGGAATCCGTGGAGGGTATTGGTAACAATAATACAAAATTCGCAAAACGCGACTCGCCCTTTTTGAGATTGATCCGCTGAAATCTGCGGACCAAAGGAATCCCGGACGATCCACCGCAGATCCAAATCCGCCCAAAAAAATTTCGCCCATTTTTAAGAATGATAACCCGTCAGCCTAATACAGCAAATAATAAGGAATTATAACCTATGCGTTCACGCCGAAAAAATTATGAGAACAACATCAGAATACACACAGTTTATATTTTCCCTGCTGCCTGTGCTCCTGGAAGAGAAGGGCAAAATAATCTTATTGATTAAAATGAGAACTCCATATTTGTACTTCTACTTAATGCCTGTCTGGGTTACTCGGTTTGTCAAGAACAAATTTAGTTAAAAGCAGCAATTTCTCTCCCACCCTTATAAGCCTATTTCAGCTTCACTCGTATAATATTAGTATTTTGCCTCTCAGCCAGCCCTGCTCTCCCCCCCCCCCCCCCCTAATCTATAGCTTCTGAGGTTATCCCGGTAATCTTTAGACTGTTAGTAAAAGAGCTCCATTTTAACCTCACGGAAACGTAGTATTTCAAAACGCTTAGAAATGAACCACTGGGATTTATAAAAAATAAATACTGCATCGACAAGAAGAGATCTCTTAACAGATAACATGGAAATAAATGGTGATCAGTACAGGCTGCTGCTTTAACGAGTGGGTGCTTCGAAGTCTCATTCATCACCATACATTATTATTTTTTCTCATTATTGTTGCAAAAGGAATCACACAGGAAATGTTGTTCAGTATTTCTCACTGTAGATAGGAATGATAAGGAATACTTACTGGTATGAGCACATACGCATCTTAGGGCAGGCCCGTATTTAGGCATAGTTCTACAAGGTCGGACCTGGGGCGGCAAAAATTTCAGAGGGGTGGGTGCTGTGGTTACGGAGGCGCCGCTCTCTTAACCGCAACAATTAAACTGAATGCTGGGGGAGAGTGTGGGGCCTCTGTAAAGGTCTCTTAACTTCTCCTGTAGTGTCAAATGACGTCAAGAGGTGATGCGTTGTTATGGCGATATGATGTCACGTGACACTGCAAGAGGAGGCCAAGGCGGCAAAATATAAGTGCCTATGGGCGGGAAAATTGTAAAACCGGTCCTGTTTCATGCAAGTCCCCAAAACATACTTACACAACAGTCACACACATACAGTGCTTCCACAGCAGCCAGGGATTCTGGGTAATTAAATTAAAATGGGCACTCATACAGTTGTGCTTCATTTTGTCCTTATTATCCACTTTAAAGCAGCAATACGGGTTACATTTGTTTTATTTATTTATTTTTATTACAGGATTGCAGCAGGGGGTCTCAGGAGCGGAACTGTTTTCGTTTCAGCTCCGGGGACCCCCTGCTTCCAGAGATACTTACCTCTGTAGCAGTGCCTGTATCTGCAGGCAGAGAAACTGTGTGCTTAATCTAATGGCGACTTCTAAATGTCCCACAGGTCAATAGGAAGCTGTGATGTCATTCGGTGCGGCTGCCTATTGGCCCATGTGATCTGCAACTTTAAACTCTGCGGCGCCCCCTATGGAGGTATGTATCTCTGGATGCAGGGGGTCTCCGGAGCTGAAATCAACACGGTTCAGCTCTGGAAACCGCCTGCTTTAAACATAATTTAAAAAAATAAAGAAAATAAAAATGTAAACACATATTGCTGTTTTAATGTGGATCGCTTTACGTTTATGCCGTTTTTCACTGCTTTTAAGGCAAAGCTTGGATCAAAGATGTGCTTAACCTACTAGCAGACAGCTGTTTTGACCTTTCCCATCAAAGGATGCTGGGACTGCATTGTGATCCTGGTCATGGTTACATGTTATGGTGAGAAAACAAAAGTAACAAAAACCTTTCACTCTACAGCTTATACAGTAGCAATGATAAAGGGCACTTATGAGCCCATTCACATTTTAGCCTAGGTCCCCCAAAACCTCAGGACAAAAAGCCACTGCACTTACAGTAGCTCATAAGCTCATAGACACTTCCTTCCTCAAGGTAGGTTCCCAGAACTCCTTGATAAAATGCCCCTTCATTTTCTTACCAGGTCCGCAAAATCTGCCTTACCGCATATTAACACAGCATTGAGTGCTTCCACAGCAGCCAAAGATTCTGGGTAATGATATGCAAAGTGCATAACTTTTTTGCCTCTAATTCACTAAGGCATAAGATTAAAAGGATCCACTAAAAGGGATAAGGTGCAAAAATTGCCACACTGTGGGATAGAGCCTAAGGCCTCGGCCATGTTACTTGCTTGCTGGCGGAAGCGCGCTGAGTCGAGCTCCCGCTCAGCACTGAGCCCCTACAGCCGCAATTAGAGCGGCTCACCTGCGCTTCCGCGCTTGCGGAAGCGCAGGTCTTAGGGGAATTTAAAATTACCCCGCTTGCCGGCGCGACAGGCCGGTCACGTGAGCAGTTCTCCCAATGAGGGCGAACAAGCTCCGTGACGTCACTGGCCCACCCCCGGCCAGTGACGCGCCCGCCCCCGGCCTGCCCCCTGACAGCCCGCTGAGAGCGCGTGCGGTAAGCAACCGCAAGGCCAGGGAAAGCACCCGCTTTCCCTGAGCCTCAGCGCGCCTCAGCGAGCAAGCAGGGAGCATGGACTCCCATAACGCATATTTACAAAGGTGATTAGCGTTACGATGTCTTCGCGTTAAGAAGAAAAATATTGCAAATGTTAACAGCTTACTCACATGCTAATGAGCTGTTATCCTAACATCACAGATCCTCCAACCTCCGTTAAAGTATAACGCTAACATAATTAGGTCACACCAAAAGCTGCCCTTACTCACACCCAGACCAGGATCATCATTGAGTTCTTTCTGGGAATAGCCTAGAAGCAATGCAAAGAGTATAGAACGTAACCCTTTCATTCCAAAAAGTGACATGTGTCATACAAAGATACTGTATATATTAGGGATCATATAGATGTCTGGAACACAACATGTTGGATATGTTTGTCTGAGCTAATATGGTATGTAATCTTGACTGCATTAAGTATGGATGTACAATAATGTTTATCCATATAAAGAACTGGAATAGAAAATAATCCCTGTTATAACCACTCTTGATGAACCTCTACAATAATAATTAATAATTAACTTTTAATAATGTACAATTAAAGTAAATGAAGGACGGATACTGTAAATAACAAAAAAAAAAAGATATTTAAAAAAAAAGTTATCTATATTATACCAATTATTGCATTAGCATTAGGAAACGCAAATGCGCAATGCGTCTTTAACCTTAAGTGTAACACGCGTTAAAGTTTTGCCAATGCGCCTGTGCAGTGTCTCGGATAACGTGCTTCTGCGCAGCGAAAATCATCGTTAATACAGCTGCTACTTTTAGTAACGGCCGCTATTTTTGCATATCATTGGTGGACACCCGTTAAACTGAGGGAAAAGAAATGACGTTACCTATTTAGGTTATTAGAGCAAATTTAACGGACTTCTGAGGAGGAAGCCCTATGAGTGCTCAGGTACAGAGCGTCATTACTCAGAACCCTTTCTGGAGTGGAAGCAGTGTATGCTCCGGGGTTTTGTGGTCCTGTATGAGATGTGCATTTGCTCATGAAAGTCCTTTATCATTACTGCACTCTGTATGGTGGAGGGGTTTTGGCACTTTGTACTCATCATAATTTGTTTTTGTACCAGGTAAGTAAACATGAACGCACCACAAAAATCCTTGCCATTGACTTAAAGATTGAAAAAATAATAATAATAATAATTCTTACCATGTTAGTAAGTTACACAGGACATAATATGCCGTAAAAGAGTGCTGATACACCTGTAAAAAAATAAAAGAAATGTTATTAAGTATAATAAGGAATTATAAACATGAAGGCCTATACATCATGGCATTTATGGTACGGCATTAAACTGAAACTAAGACAGGCACTTTCTTCTGCAGGCTTCAGTGTCAATGAATAAAGGTATTTTATATCTCTTTTGCGGGTGTCGTCCTGCAATCTGTGTAATGTTAGTAAGAGACGTTACATGAGGATTCGGTTATTCACATATCATCACGAGATGTGCTGAATTCTGGGCCTTTGTCAATCAAGTTCTTCCCAGTTAATGATCTGTACCAAATGAAATACATTTCATCAGCAAGCTTCTTATACTTTATTTATTTTTTAATTTTTAACTGTTTATTTGGAACATTTTCATAAATTATAAAGGTGAATGGGACGGAATACACAAAAAAATAATAGGGATGAGAAGAGGGAGGACGCGGGGGGACATGGTGCAGTTCATATACTGTACATTTCTATTTCATCCTACATTTACAATTCAGATCAAATAAAATGTACATATTTAAATGATCAGATTCTGACATTGTGAAGATTCCCCATATTTCAAAGAAAATGTGTGTGTCATACATGGCGTTGTTGTATAGACCTCCTGATATTCAGTAAATAAGCATCATAAGACATTTTTAAATGTAAGGGGGTCATATCGTAATGTGTTGCATTAGAACAGGGGTGCTCTGTATCTTCTAATGCAGGGGGGCTCAACTCCAGTCCTCAAGACCCCCTAACAGGTCAGGTGTCCAGGATATCCCAGCTTCAGCACAGGTGGCTCAATCAGTCTCTGCTTCAGCACAGGCGGCTCAATCAGTCTCTGCTTCAGCACAGGTGGCTCAATCAGTCTCTGCTTCAGCACAGGTGGCTCAATCAGTCTCTGCTTCAGCACAGGTGGCTCAATCAGTCTCTGCTTCAGCACAGGTGACTCAATCTCAGGCTTCGACTAAGCCTCTGATTGAGCCACCTGTGCTAGGGCTGGGATATCGTTAGAACCTGACCTGTTGGTGGCCCTTGAAGACTGGAGTTGAGCGCCCCTGCATTAGAAGATTCTGTAGCACAACTGAGGTACAAACCTGCCTGCCGTTCTTAAACATGTACATATGAGAAGCATTACAAAGGGGGGGGGGGATCAATGCATTTCTTATTTCTGCTAGCACTTTGCTTTTTCTCTTGTTATTAATGCATTTACATGTTTTCTTACACCACCTCAAGATCATGTACTATAATATCCTCATACATCATTCACAAAGTGAAAAAATCAATTTATATCATATTTCTCTTCATTGAGCACCATCTTTTTCTATTAAGCTTTATTGATATTTTTACATGCTTCTTATATTAAAGCAGCAACCCCTTCTTCTCACTGTATATATATATATATATATATATATATATATATATATATATATATATATATATATATATATACAGTGAGAAGAAGGGGTTGCTGCTTTAATATAAGAAGCATGTAAAAATATCAATAAAGCTTAATAGAAAAGGATGATGCTCAATGAAGAGAAATATGATATAAATTGATTTTTAATATATATTTATATATTTATATATTATATTTAATATGTATTTTATTAATGATTTAATATATATTTATATATATATATATATATATTAAGGTTATGGTGGGTAAAAAAGTGACTAAAACCCTCCACAGTAAAGCATAAAGCAACTGTAAATATTCCTGTACTGCAGCAAGGGATTCTGGGAAATGACATGCAAATGAGCACACAGTGCCACCTTTTCTCTCATGCTCACATTACATGAGCAACCCTTAGCCAATGCATGCTGCTTTAAACACAGCTTTTAAGCAAGAGCTTGGGAGATGAAAAGTCAGTAAACCCACTCACAGACATGTTTTAACCTTGATAGGTATCATCAGTGTGAGGTTGGCTGCTGACATTTGCTCAGATGAGATTAAAGAGTAGGTAATCACCACATTTATTAAGGTTATGGTGGGTAAAAAAAAGTGACTAAAACCCTCCACAGTAAAGCATAAAGCAACTGTAAATATTCCTGTATATTCTTTTGCATGTCTTAGACAGGTCTGCAACCCTGTCTTTTACCATTATCACCCAGCACACAGCACTTCCACTGAGCTAACGCCATATTTAGATAAATCTTCTTCAAAACAAAGTAAAATCTGTGCAGATTGGCTGTTTAACCACTTGTATTCTCTATTATAATAGACGAGATGTACAGTAAACAGTGCGATTTGTAACATAGAATAAGGCTGGTTGTCAAATTTTATCCCACAACCTATGATCATGTCAAACAAGGACAAACCCTCAGCTACTAGAACATCCCTTAATATGTTGCAGGTTTCAGCAAATCCATTCCAATGTAAAAGTGAGAATGAGACTGTAAAAAATGGTCTAAGCCTGAGAATCGGAATAGAAGATCCACTACCAGAAATAGAGAAGAACATCACATATTTCATAGGGTCCTACTCTGCTTGTAGGAAGAATGGATTCGCTTCTCTGTATTCCCGAAAATCTCTGGGAAGTTGCATCGATCATTCAAGAGAAAGAAAAATGGCGCGTGAAATTCTAACCCGCAGATAAAGTGGTCGTGTGTACGGTATAGATAACCACATGTCTCAGGCTGGCACGGCTCCATTATGAGTGGTAGGATATTTACATTATATTGTTTACATTTTAAATACATAGATGGAGAATTCCTCAAAGGAAACATTTATTTGGCACGTTGATAAACGCAGACCCTCCGTGGTTTACAAATGCAATGGGTTTCGATTGCAGGCCGATAAAAAATAATATCCTGCATGGTCATTTCAGCCTAATGCCATAAAAGCATTTAGCATTTCAAAGAGTCATATATTCCATATTATATTATGATATACTTTATTATATTATTAAACATTATGTTTTTATTCTCTCTTCCTGTAAACCGTCTTTATCCTGCTCTGTAGGTCTTTTTCTATTATGATTCCTGGATGGCAGGTAGGACTAAAAAGGCTTCAAACATGTGTCTAATGGATTGAAGAGCAGATTTTCTTGGTCTATGTAATTGGGATGTTTTCATTGAGATAGAAATGATATGCTACGTCTACTGCTTACTTTGTAGTCTCTGAACAGTTTCCAGTTTCATTGTTATTTTTCAATTAGGAAACGTCAGATAATATTTACTGCATTACAGAAGAGTATACTTATTGCGATAAGGAGCGGCTCAGTCAGTAAAGACACTGATTGGCACAGGGGAGCCTTGTTCAATTCCCGGTGACGACTCCTTGTGACCTTGGGCAAGTCACTTTATCTCCCTGTGCCTCAGGCGCCAAAAACATAGATTGTAAGGTCCATGGGGCAGAGACCAGTGCCGGCAAAATGTCTCTGTAAAGCGCTACGTAAAACTAGCTGCTCTATACAAGAACATGCTATTATTATTATTATTATATTGCTATCTATAAAGAGAAGGGAGATGATAATCAGCAGGAGCAGAATAGGTCCAATCACTCCATTACTCTAAACCAAGGGAAGCCAACTCCAGTCCTCAAGAGCCAGACTAAGCCGCTGATTGAGCCACCTGCGCTGAAGCAGGGATATCCCGAAAGCCTGACCTGTTGGTGGCTCTTGAGCACCGGAGTTGGCTACCCCCCCCCCCTGCTCTATACATTACTGGCTATGCCAATATTTAAAGTGGAAAGGTGGACACACAGTCAGGCTCGGTGTAGGGAAAGGTCGGAGATAAATGGCACAGCCCAATGACTGTGTACAAGTGCAGGGAGAACCAAGAGGCGGTAAAACACATGGGAGAAATGGCACCAGTGGAAAAAGATACAGTACAAGAGAGGGTAAGGAAAAGGAGTGATGTATGAGAGTGAACAGAAGAACTTGTGGTGGATGAAAAGATTATTTATAACATTTAAAAACTAATTTAGCGAAGGACAGACAACATATGAAAGGGGCTTCAAAGAAAAATCTTTAATGATTCACATGACAGATAATGAATGAAGAGCCGCTAACCGCCACACTGTATCCATCAATCCATTTCATACCTAGCAAGCAGATTATAAGACAAAGGGCCTCATGCAGTAAGCGGCGTAAAGTCACTTTTCGCCTGTTTTGCGGCAAAAATGCATACCCCAATTCAGTAAGGGCCGAAAACATGGCGTAAAGCAAAAAAAAACGGCAAGTTTGTTGGCGGTTTTTTTTCCCGCCATCGGCGCGGCGAAAAGGCACTTTGCACCGCAACTAGCCATGTTTTTAAACCCGCTCAATTCTAGTAGTGGCGAGTAGCTTTGCGCCGCTATTCGCCAATCTAGAATTGAGATTTTCACGCCAATCCGTCTCGCCCCAAAAACTGGACAAGTTGCTGGGGAGAGGCTGCGGATCAGCGGCGGAACGGCACTTAGAAAAAATCAGGCCTTTTTCCTGCCTGGGGTTGATGCCGGGGGTCTCCGGAGCTGATATCATTAATACCAGCACCGGAGCCCCCCAGCATGCAAACTTGCTGCAGCGGAAGTGCTGTGTGCTGGGTGATAATGGTGAAAGGTGGGGTTGCAGACTTGCCTAAGACATGCAGATGAGTATACAGTTGTATATATATATATATATATATATATATATATATATATATATATATATATATATATATATATATATATATTACACCAACAACCCCTATACCCCCCTAACTTACATATTTATGCACATCAACGATACTATAGGCCGGCGGGGGCCCTCGGGTGTTACCCGCAGGCCTGCAGTACCAATTCTCTGCCCCCCTAAATTAATGTCAAAACACATACATACTTATAAAGAAATAACCCCCCCCCTAACACATACAGTATAATAATGGGCACAATTACTATTATCCACAAATGGATAATAGTGCATTTGCCCATTTAAAATACATAAAGAACAATAAATACAATAAATACATATTGCACTCACCCTTGTCCGGCTGCCACGATGAAGGCCATCCTCATCTTCATCACCGTCCATGCCCCCTCCGATGCTGCAAAACATGAACAAGAATAAAAACAGCCAATGTAATGTCCCCTAACCCCTTAATCACCATAGCGGTTATTAACCGCTACAGTCATTTAGGGGTTAACCCACCCTCACCCACCACTCGGGAGGTCTACATACCCTCCGCCACTACCCCCCACCCCGTGAGGCCTAACCACCCTCACTCACCCAATACTCAGCCGGGAGGCCTACCCACATACCCTTGGGGCCAATACCCCCTTCCCCCACCCACAGTACCACAATAAAAACAATACACAGCCCCACAATAAACATCATTATATTTATTAAATACATAACCCACCCCCTGTGCCCCCCCATAAATACATGATTTATTGTTTTACATACAGGGTTAATATCCCAGGCCCACGGGAGTCACCGGTGGGCCTGATGGGTCACCTCACAAACCTACAGTAGCCCAGCACCATGTTTCAAACAGGGTTTGGAGGCCTACGGGTGGTCCCCGCCAGGCGCCGTGGTCCACCAGGTGGTCTCCGAGGGTCACCGTGGGCCACAATGGGGTCCCCACGGGTAGGCCTGCGGCTGTCTGGGGGGCCCTGGGTCAGATCCACAGGTGTCTGACCGGCCTCGGGTGGTTCCCACGGGGGTCTGGGGGCCCACGGGTGGTCCCTATGGGTCCGCGGTGCCCCCACAGATGTGGGGCCACCGGTTCTTCCCCGCAGGTGTCCCCAGAGGACCAGGCAGCCGTTTACCCGTGAGAAGCCCGAGGAGACCGCAGGTGGTCTCCATAGGTCCCCCGCAGACCTGAGGAAACAACCCTGTATGTAAAAAAAATAAACATTTCCTATACATTAAATACATCAATCCCCCCCACCCCCCCAACACACACTACAATAATGTGCAAAATAACTATTATCCAGATAGGGATAATAGATTATTTGCCCATTATTAAACACATTAAGTAGCATAATAAAATAAATAAAGCTCTACTGACCTCATCAATAAGAAGCCCCCTCGCCAGCAAAATCCGTGCCCTCCGTTGCCAACAAAATACATAGCCAATACATTGCAATTACATTCTGATATCAATTAACACCTTTTATCACCTTAGCGGATAATAACCGCAAAGGTAATTAAGGGGTTAAGCCACCCTGGCCCGATACCCACCCTTCACCCATTCATTTGGACAGTGGCTTCATCATGCAACTATATATATACACATATATATATACATACAGTATATATATATATATATATATATATATATATATATATATATTGTGACAGAAACCAGGGGATGGTAATAAATTCCGTATATAGGGCTCACAGGATACTAGACAGTTTCTATCCTGTTTGGCCTGGGAGTGCAGCCTTATAATACATACACTCCATCCCACAGTTTGGCAAGCGCTGGAACTGAGGGATGAGAGATCCAGACCAGAGTTTGTCTGCTGCCTGATTTCTGTCACCTGTCATGCTAATTAGGAATCAGGTATGAAAGACTGATTTTCTGTTTGCTCTGGTCTCCCCACAAGAGCCAGGAGGCTGGAAGGCTGCTGAACTACAGAGGGGAGAAGCCTCTTCCCCAAACAGGTTCAATCTTTCTGTTCATTTGTGTAAGACTGCAAAAGTACCATGTTTTGATGTTGGAAGTGGAAAAGCCACTTCCAACCCTGAGTCAGGGATATCTAAGTTAAGTTATCGCTCAGGTGAGCAGCTTTTGTTTTGATCTGTTTTCTGTTGTATGCACTGTGGCAGTCTCAGTGCCTGGGACTGAATAAACCAGGCATAGCCTGTTTAAAGGAACAGTACGTGACGCCTCATCATTTAACCTACCCTAAAAGACCGTGTTCTAAACAGTCCCGGACAAACGACGGAGCCCCGGAGTAAGCCGTTTGTCACAATATATACATACAGTATATATATATATCTATATAGATATATATATATATATAGATATATATATTTATATATATATATCTATATATATATATATAGATATATATATACACATGATGAACCAATATACAAAGAAATGTTTAAGGGTTAACAAAAACATGCACAAATATAAATACCACTTCTCCATATCAGCCACAGTGTACCAAAATCCTATTTCCTAATAAAATCATTCTCAGTGGCAGAGTGTACATGGTGCACAGATTTTATGCATCATGTATACAATGTAAATTCAATGTTTTGATTGGCATTTGATGCTTTTGATTGGCAGATGAGAATGATTTTATTAGGAAATAGGATTTTGTTACACTGTGGCTGATATGGGGAAGTAGTATTTTTATTTGTGTATGTTTTTGTTAACCTTTAAACATTTCTTTGTATATTGGTTCATCATGTGTAAATATATATATATATATATATATATATATATATATATATATTTGCATGATGAAGTCACTGTACAAATGAATGGGTGAAGGGTGGGTATCGGGCCAGGGTGGCTTAACCCCTTACCTTTGCAGTTATTATCCGATAAGGTGATTAAGGGGTTAATTGATATCAGAATGTAATTGCAATGTATTGGCTATGTATTTTGTTGGCAACGGAGGACACGGATTTTGCTGGCGAGGGGGCTTCTTATTGATGAGGTCAGTAGAACTTTATTTATTTTATTATGCTACTTAATGTGTTTAATAATGGGCAAATAATCTATTATCCCTATCTGGATAATAGTTACTTTGCACATTATTGTACTATATGTGTTGGGGGGGGGGGATTGATGTATTTAATGTATAGGACATGTTTATTTTTTTTACATACAGGGTTGTTTCCTCAGGTCTGCGTGGGACCAATGGAGACCACCTGCGGTCTCCTCGGGCTTCTCACGGGTAAACGGCTGCCGGGTCCATGGGGGACACCTGTGAGGAAGAACCGGTGGCCCCACATCTGTGGGGGCACCGTGGACCCGTAGGCACCACCCGTGGTCCCCCAGACCCTCGTGGGAACCACCCGAGGCCCCTCAGACACCTGTGGGTCTGACCCGGGGCCTCCCAGACAGACACGGGCCTACCCATGGGGACCCCATTGTGGCCCACGGTGACATGCGGAGACCACCTGGGGACCCCATTGTGGCCCACGGTGACATGCGGAGACCACGCCGCCTGGCAGGGACCACCCGTAGGCTTCCAGACCCTGTTTGAAACATGGTGCTGGGCTACTGTAGGTCTGTGAGGTGACCCGTCAGGCCCACCCGGGACTCCCGTGGGCCTGGGGTATTAACCCTGTATGGAAAATAATAAATCATGTATTTATGGGGGGGCACAGGGGGTGGGTTATGTATTTAATAAATATAATGATGTTTATTGTGGGACTGTGTATTGTTTTTATTGTGGGTACTGTGGGTGGGGGAAGGGGGTATTGGTCACAAGGGTATGTGGGTAGGCCTCCCGGCTGGGTATTGGGTGAGTAAGGGTGGTTAGGCCACACGAGTTAGGGGAGGTGTGTCGGAGGGTATGTAGGCCTCCCGAGTGGTGGGTGAGGGTGGGTTAACCCCTTAATGACTGTAGCGGTTAATAACCGCTATGGTGATTAAGGGGTTAGGGGACATTACATTGGCTGTTTTTATTCTTGTTCATGTTTTGCAGCATCGGAGGGGGCATGGACGGTGATGAAGATGAGGATGCCTTCATCGTGGCAGCCGGACATGGGTGAGTGCTATATGTATTTATTGTATTTATTGTTCTTTATGTATTTTAAATGGGCAAATTCACTATTATCCAAATGTGGATAATATTAATTTTGCACATTACTATACTGTATGTGTTAAGGGTGGTGTATTTATGTGTTGTAATTGTTTTAGGGGTGCACTTAATTGGACTGCAGGCCTGCGGGGAACACCCGAGGGCCACCGCCTATCTATAGAATCATTGCTGTGCATCCCAAAAATGTTCTATATGTAATGGGGGTATAGGGGTTGTTGGGGGCACAGGGGGTGTATGTTGTTTATTGCAATGTTTATTGGGGGCAATTGTCCCCATTAAACATGCTATTATGCCTTAACCCCTTCATTGCCTTAGCGGCTTTCCGCTATGGTAATGAAGCAGCATTAATGTATTTTCATAATATTGTGCGGGAGCAAGGGATCCCCTGAGCTGAACCGCATTGATTTGTGGCTCAGGGACCCCCTGCTTCCCGAGTTACAGGCCCCGGTTCGGGGCATCGGTGCCAGTGTCGCCGCCATCATTATAGCGGGCACGTCGCATATGGGACGCTATAAAGATGGCGGCGACACTGGCACCCGATGACACATACCGGGGCCTGTAACTCGAGAAGCAGGGGGTCCCTGATTCACAAATCAATGCGGATCAGCTCAGGGGACCCCCTGCTCACAGTACACTATTATTAAAAATATATTCATGCTGCTTCGTTACCGCAAAGGTAAGGAATGATTGTTTATTGATATGGGTGTTTTATTCATAGTGTAGATGTGCAGAGGGTCTCCGGAGCTGAACCGCTTTGGTTTTAGGTCCGGGGACCCCCTGCTTCCCGAGATACAGGTCCCTTTCGGGGGTGCCGATATCCCTCTGCTTTGTTTACATTCCGCGGTCACGTGATCGGGACATTTAAATGCAGAGGGATACCGGCACCTCATAACGGGGCCTGTATCTCGGGATGAAGGGGGTCCCCGGACCTGAAACCAATGCGGTTCAGCTCTGGAGACCCCCTGCACATGTACACTATGAATAAAATTGTATTTAAAAGATTTTTTAATGTGCCGATGTTTGCGCAGAGAGAGCGTCGGATCTCTCTCTACTGCAGACACATCTCGGCAGGGGACGGCTTCTCGGCAGCTTCTCGCCAGGCAGACTGTCTCGCCACCGGTTACTCGCCATGTTTGGCAATGTTGCTCTCGCTGTGATTCGCCAGGGATTCGGCCCTTCCTGCATACAGCGAGGGCAACATGCCAAAAACATGGCGAATTCAAACCCCTGGCGAATGCAATTTTCCGCTGCTTAGTGCATGACCCCCAAAGCGTGTAAAGGGGCTTTGCTGCGATGCTGTAAGGAGATAAGGTGCAAAAGGAGAATGTCAGAGTAAGGCCACTAGCTTTGAGTAGGGAATATCTGGTTCTGATGGGTTCTGTCCTTGTAATCATGTGCAAGTCACTGTACCTCAGTGTTCTACCAGCCGTGTCATGCATGTTCTGCTGGTTTTTGACCCTCCGTAAACTGTACACACATTGATTAAAATGATACAGTAACTCTGGTTATTGGTTCCAGAAAACTAGCAACTTGAACATCTCTCTAAAATCTTATAATATACCGCACATATCAGACATACACTTTTGATGACCTGTTAACTAGATAAAAGTTCTGAGGCAAATATGCCAAATCCTTTTTAATGCATGGATTTCCATTTAAGTTGATATATGTTAATACTACTAATAATAATCATTCTCAAATATAAAAGGACTTCTTGCTTTAGGAGACTTACAAATGGAGATGCATAATACTATCATAGTTTAATGGTCCTCACTTAATGAATGAAATAAAAATAACCGTGTTAGCCCAGTTGCGATAGTGCAGAGTAAATGAGTACTTCGGTATTTGGTGATACCTTTTTTTATTTGGTGTAAGAAATGATATTATAAGACAAGCTTTCGAGAGAAAAGGGAATTCTTGAAAGCTGGTCTTATAATATTAATTGTTACTCCAAATAAAAAAAAGGTACCACCTAATACTGAAGTACTCCTATACAATAACACTTCATTGCATTCCTTTCCTACAGCAATTCCTTTCTTATCTACTAGATGGCAGTGTTAACTGCCTTGGCATGTGAGCACACTGATAGGCACTTAATGGAATGAATATATGCAAGCGCTTTTGCATTATTAATAAATACGTTTGCATTGCCAGAAAAGATCAAACGCAATAGGTAAATGTGTTACACTTACCGGTACAACATTATATGCTAGAAGTACATACTTCATGTCGGGAGATACTTCATATTTGCTGACCTTGAAAGTCTCCTGGGGGGGGAGAAAAAATGAAAGGGACCATTTACATGTGTTGGTTTTACCTTCAGTAATCAGTTATACAAACAAAAGAACTTTACAAATTGAATCATTAATCATTTACAATGCTCAGTAAACACAGAAGCGGATCCCTCCTAGTATTAAAATACAAGTGTCAATTTCCACTCCACTTAGTAAACAAATGCTTAATTGCGTTTTACCCGTGTGCTGATAAAGGAAATTTCTGTTACACTAACAGGTGCAATACAAACTAAGGCTGAGTCCATAGGGACCTCAGCCGTGCGGAGGCGCACGGAGGCTGAGGGAAAGCGGGTGCTTTCCCTGGCCTCAGTCCGCGCGCCGTCCTGGGGCGTGTCGGGGGGCGGACCAGTGATGTCACGGAGCTGGTTTGCCCTCATTGGGCGAACCGCTCACGTGACCGGCCCATCGCTCCCCTCAGCGTGCAAACTAAAAAAAATTAAGAGCTACGCCTCGGCACGCCTGCGGAAGTGTGCGCGAGCCCCTGCTAAAGCCGCTCTCATTGCAACTGCAGGGGCTCATTGGTTAGCGTGAGCGTGGCTCAGCGGGTAAGCGCTGACCATGCCCTCGGCCTAAGAGGAAAGAAAAGAATAAAGAAAACTAATGGCAGAAGTGGGTTTAGTGGGATGCATCTTGGTTATGTATGTATGTATGTATGTACAGTATGTATGTATATCTTTAATTATATTGCGCCCACAGGTGTACTTAGTGCTTTACAAGAGACAATACACTACAGAGAATTATAGTACAATAAGTATTATAATTCAAGGCTCATTTAGTTGCAACAAACAACATCAGACAATCGGAAAGGAAATCCCTGCCCCAGAGAGCTTACATCTTAGTGGTTTGTTGGGAGAGTTACAGAGACAGCAGGTGAGGGAATAAGTGCAGTAGGTAGCAGTGCTTTGCCACAATACTTGGTTGGAGTGACTGTAGGTGTGGGACAGTGGCCATGAGTCCAGGCTACTAATGTCTACTTAAAAAACCAAATGAACAGCTTTTACTAAAACGATTTTTATTTGTAGCTGTGAAGTTTGAAGGAATGTGGTGGGTACAGTCTATCTTTTGTAACGGAAAGTTACTAAGAGGTTCATTCATCAGAATCTATGAATGCTGGCATCCCCTATAGGGTAAGTTTATGATGAACTAATTGATAACCGATGTTTAGAAAATGTGGAGAATATAATGCCATACATTCTTCATTGTGTCATAAAAGCCCTGATGAAGTGTCTTACAGACTCAAAATGTATAGGCAGCTATTTTTATTATTTGTAAATAAATTATATACTTTTTGAAATATTTTCATTGGAAGAAGCATTTTTGAAGCATGTTTATCAGGTGGTGAGTGACTGAGCCCAGTGGGCGTGGGAGAGTGCTCGTAAGGGCAGCAGATCAGCTGGTAACAAAGCCCAGTGCCTGCGAATGAGTGCAGCCTCACACATCCCGGTGGTTTTCCCTCGAGAGTGCGGTGCAGTGGTGGGGAAACAAGGCCCAGCCCGGTGGTGGTGAGGTTGACAGCTGGGTAGGCTCACATTCAAGTGCAGTGCAGGAGGCAAAACCTCAAGCCTGGAGGGGACATCATAGCACATCACAGGAATCAATATACCGCAGAGAGAGCCGCTGCAGAGAGTGCCGCCGCACAGGGAGCCGCCGCAGAGAGCGCCGCCGCAGAGAGTGCCGCCGCACAGGGAGCCGCCGCAGAGAGCGCCGCCGCAGAGAGTGCCGCCGCACAGGGAGCCGCCGCACAGGGAGCCGCCGCAGAGTGAGCCGCCACACAGGGAGCCGCCGCACAGGGAGCCGCCACAGAGAGCGCGGCCGCAGAGGGAGCCGCCGCACAGGGAGCCGCCGCAGAGAGCGCGGCCGCAAAGGGAGCCGCCGCACAGGGAGCCACCGCAGAGAGCGTCGCCGCAGAGAGCGCCGCCGCACAGGGAGCCGCCGCACAGGGAGCCGCCGCACAGGGAGCCGCCGCACAGGGAGCCGCCGCAGAGAGCGCGGCCGCAGAGGGAGCCATCGCACAGGGAGCCACCGCAGAGAGCGTCGCCGCAGAGAGCACCGCCGCACAGGGAGCCGCCGCACAGGGAGCCGACGCAAAGGGTGCTGCCGCACAGGGAGCCGCCGCAGAGAGCACCACCGCACAGGGAGCTGCCACACAGGGAGCCGCCGCAGAAAGCGCCGCCGCAGAGGGAGCCGCTGCACAGGGAGCCGCCGCACAGGGAGCCGCCGCAAAGGGTGTTGCCGCACAGGGAGCCGCCGCACAGGGAGCCGCCGCACAGGGAGCCGCCGCAGAGAGCGCCGCCGCACAGGGAGCCGCCGCAGAGAGAGCCGCCGCACAGGGAGCCGCCGCAGAGAGCGCCGCCGCAGAGAGAGCCGCCGCACAGGGAGCCGCCGCAGAGAGCGCCGCCGCACAGGGAGCCGCCGCAGAGAGCGCCGCCGCAGAGGGAGCCGACGCACAGGGAGCCGCCGCACAGGGAGCCGCCTCAGAGAGAGCCGCCGCACAGGGAGCCACCGCAGAAACCAATGATTTAGGTGCTTTGACTGAAGTTGAGTATCCTTTTTTTTAATATATTTATATCACTGTCTGCTTGAACTATCTCAATATTTGCAGTGCATGTGTTTCATTTTATTGTAAAGATTGATTTTTGTCACCCCGTCATAATGTAATAAAAGTGATGTACACCCTCAACTATCATAGGATGCAATAAAAATGCATGAGTTACATACAGAAAGGCAAGCATCGGGAAGATAAGGCCACTACAATTCCTTAGTCCCAGTTTACAATGTGTGCACAGATTTCCAAGGCAACTTAAAAGTTATCATTTAGATTTAACTCGTACGCATATGACTTACATTAGCACACATTAGTGATATGATGAGTAAAACGTTATTATTAGCTGATGAGGTATAATATATAAAAGGTACAGATGTGTCCCATGCTGTTACTACCGTCATTTTCTGCAATCAGGATTCCTGATAGTATTTGCCAGAAAAGGGTGCTTGTGGGGCCATCTACAGGGTGCCTCAAGGATTGCATCCTTCTAGTATTGATGACCTACAGCCCCCACGAGAAAGTACTATGCAGGATTACACAAGATCTTCCACCTATTGTCCATATTGATGAATAACTGAAAGACGTATTCCCAGAACTTCCATTGCTCTCCTACAGGCAACCACCTACAACCTGAAACAGCTGTGATGGAAGGGAGCAGTCTTTTGTAATTAAGAAATATGGGTGATTTTCTTGATGACAGAATGCTGGTCTTCTTCTTAGTAAAGGAATACTTTATTGAAGTTGGTTATAAAGCATACAATGTAAAGCGTACAAAGTATGTGTATAGCCTCAAAATGCTATGTGTATATACGGTAACATACAATATATGATAGATTTATAACTATACTTACTGTATCTCAATAACTTTCTGTAGGGTACTTGCTTACCACCACACACACACACACACACACACACACACACAATTCTCACACACACACACAATTCTCACACACACACACAATTCTCACACACACACACAATTCTCACACACACAATTCACACACACACAATTCACACACACACACACACACACACACACACACACACACACACACACACACAATTCTCACACACTCCATTCACAAAACCTAAGTGCCTCTCTTCATCAGGTGCAAGGTTTTAGCTGAACAAAACACAAAGTTGGCTAAGAGCCATATCTTATTGGTGGTTGTTTTGGCAGCACATCCTGGTTTAGACTGAACTGATTCACTTTGCAACTTCTTTGAGGACACCTGTCCTTGTCTTGCTGTTCCTGTACAGCCTTAATGCCCAAGCTGTTTATGTCACATATCTCAGTGGTAAACCACATTTCTGCTGAGAGCCTCTGTCTGGCTCCGTTGGATTTGGGAAACGCTGGGAACCAAGGATCCATTAAGTCTAACAAACTGATTGTTAGAAGCTCCAAACCCAGCGAACAGGTGATATTTCTTTGTCAAAAAGACACAGCCCCTGTAAGCACAGAAGCTATTTCGTTGTCTACATACAAGATGTGTAACCTGCAGACATGTCTAAACCACAGACAGAATCTTAAACCACATAATAACATAGAGCAGGGGTACGCCAACTGGAGGGCTCGCCCCCTGAGATTCTCTGCGGAGGGGGGCGCGGCAGTTACAGGGGCCCCACACGCTTCCAGAAGGCATTTAAATGAATTGCCGGGTGAGCGGCGAAGGCCTCTGTAACTTCACTTACCTTGGCTCAGACGGCTTCTGGTGACGGCAACGCAAATGACGTCGCAGGGTCACGTGCGCACCCTTGACAGAGTATATAATTCAGGGCTCATTTAATTGTGAAAACGTAAAAAGGGGAGCACAGGCAGATAAAAAAAAATATAGTGCAATAAAAAGTGCAATAAAGATCTCTTTAGCCAGAGAATAGGTTCCAAGAACCGCAAGAATATAAAAGGTATACTAAATATAAACCATCTTTGTAAAACTTAGGCAGCAAGCCTGTAAGTCCTCTCTGGTGTTCATCTATGTAGCTGGAATCCACCTCAGAGGAAAACACAAGGCAAAAACGATGCTCATCTATGCCCATGCTACTGCAGCAGTAAACAACTCCCTTGAGTGACAGGGAGCGGCCTAAGGCCTGTGTACTGCCCTATCAGGGGCACGGACCTAGGACCCTCCCCTGGGTACAAAAGGGGCTGCAAATTTAGAGAGTTCTCCTTCCTCAGGGAAGAGAGAGATCCCTCCCACAGGGGGGTGGGAACAACTACCCCATACTACACCAGGGAGCATGGGAGTCAGGGATAGACATTTGGGGGACCAGAAGAAAAGGCATTGTTGATGTGTACAGCTGTACTCAATAAAGACCAGTTGCTGCTTTTATACTACTGCCTGTGACTGCAGTTTATCACGGGGAGTGCAAGGTGGTTTTCCTGCAGGGACTGCACCCAGCACTGATGGGGCCTGCGGGGAATGGAGGCGCTGCACCCAGAACAAGATGAGAGCTCTATATCCAAAAGCCTGTCCTGTCTTCCCTACTACCATCGCGGACACTCAGCAATCCTGTAAGCCTCACAGGTACAGCACAACGAGAGTACAGGTAACAGTAACATCTCCCAGAGGTTGGGGGAACTCCTGTAACACACCCACACCCACACCCACACACACACACATATATATATATATTGCACAGGCAGAAGGGACGTTGCAGCCCTGGGAAGGAGCTTCTCCCCGCCCATTGAGCTGTATCATGGCAGAACGCTAATGAATACTGTCCCGCTCCTCTGCTTACACTACAAACTAGTGATTAGCACAGGAGAGGAGCAGGGTAGTACAGTATTTATCAGTTCACTGTCATTAATCAGCTGAGAAACTGTGATCCATGTCAGCAACATCTCCCTCTTACTGCACTGGTGAGAGGAGCAGCATGCTACGGATTTAAAATAAATACATGAGAAACAGTCTTTATAGGTTCAGTAACAGGCCCCTACATACTGTAGGTTAGATCAGAATACTCAGTGAAGGGGAAGTCCCTGTGGGTCGGATTAAGAATAACAAGTAACACTGCCTGAAGCACTGCTTGGAGTCCACCATATGGATAGCCACAGTAGCACAACTAGGGGGGGGGGGTGCATTTGAACCCTCCAAGAATTGCATCATGGTTACATTGCTCAAGAACACACTTTCTTTTTTTCACAGTCCCAGGCTTGGTGGAGCCAATTTAAAAGGATTGTTTTCCTTGCTGACATAGCCACAATATCTCCACACGACATGCACTGCCCACACGACACGCGCTGCCCACACGACACGCGCTGCACACACTCGCTGCACACACTCACTGCACACTGAAACCACGCACACCACACTCACAGCCCCCTACCCACCTTCCTCCCTACCTCCGGGTCAGCTGCTGGGAGTTATCGTGGGGCTGCCTGCGGGGATCGGCGCAGAGCTGGAGGAGTGGTCAGATCGACGCATAGCTGGAGGGGTGGTCGGATCAGCGCAGGGCTGGAGGGGTGGTCAGATCGGCGCAGGGCTTTGGGAGTGGGCAGAAGGGCAGGGCTTTGGGGGTGGGCGCATCAGCGCAGGGCTTTGAGAGTGGATGGATCGGCGCGGGGGGGTGCATCGGCGCAGGGGTGGGGGCATCAGTGCGGTGCAAGGGGGATGCAGGGGATGTGCTGCGGGCGCCTCACTCCACAGCTTTCAGCTTTCCTCCCTCCTCTCTCCACCCGGTCCGACATTGGACCGCAAGTGCAAAATATTAGTGTCGGATATATTCCGACATTGGACCGGAAGTACAAAATATTAGTGTCGGATATATTCCGACATTGGACCGCAAGTGCAAAATATTAGTGTCGGATATATTCCGACATTGGACCGGAAAGGGTTAATGGTAATTGGCCGAGCCCTGCTCATAGGATACTGAGACCGAGCCCTGATCAATTCCCTACAGTCTCTTAGAACACTGTGCTTCTGACACTAGACTAGGAGCCTCAGTGCCTTTCCTGTTCTGCATGGTGCCAAAAAAGTGTTTGCATTGGCAAATTGATTGGAAAGTGGAGTGACGTCACTCCGTCACCGGCCTTTCCACTTTCCGACTTACGTTTTATGATGGTGCTTTTTCAAGGTAGATGATGTACAGCAGTGTAGTCCTCTACCACCAGTATAGCCAAGGAATTGAAGTTCATATCAAAGAAAAGCTCTTAGCTCTGCTCCATACAGTACCTTGCTGTGTATCTTGTTACCGTTCAGACGGTACATGGTCATATACTGTATGGTGGAACTGTTTCAGTAATCTGTTTATAACCTAGATCCTCGCATTGACCAGAGAGAGTGCACACTATATAGGGGGTTGTTTAAGCACATGCTCCCTAGGGGAGTCACTCCTAGGCTCCCATGAGTCCTTGTTCCATATTATATCAACCCCAGTGCACCAGTGCATGACTCAGTCATGTTTTGAGTTGAGCAGATGTCCCCTGTCAGTGTACCATACACCGTCCGCACATAATTGTTCTATCTGGGGGTCCCAGCCCTACATAGACAACACTCGTAACTGTTCACACTATCAAATATGACCACCAGCACAGTTGGCTAATCCATGGTGGTTTTTATCACCATTCATTATTGTATCTGTACCTGCCCCAATTATTTTATGTAGGTTATCTCATTAAAGTTTAGTTTTTATTTCCGTCATAGTTTCATATGCCACTGTCTAGGGGCTACTATTTGTTTATTATGTTTTATTATACATCTTGCCATTCAAGTATCACATTGCGGCGATATCTTACACACTAGTCACCTCACTCATTAATTTAGCTCATAGGACTTTCATTACTTGGGCTATTCTTTGAGTGCATGTTATTATTCCATTGTCTATGGAGAGAGACACCCCTTTTCTTTGATATCTGATTTTGGGGTGGTGGGAGTCGTTCCACGTGTTTGGAGAAACGAACATTCATAGGGAGCACATTTTATTTTATCTTCGTTTCATTGACAATCTCCTTTTTATTTGGGAGGGTGATGTTTCTACACTTTTATCCTTCATTCACACCCTCAACACTAATGATTATAACCTCTACTTCACTCACATGTGTAATCACCATCACATACACTATTTAGATCTTTATTTATATATTGACAATGGACTCAACATTCAAACTGACACATTTCGTAAGCCTAATTCACACAATATTTTTCTACGAGCTAGCAGCTGCCACCCCAAAACCCTTTTTAGGTGTATACCTAAGGGACAACTAATGCGGTTACTTCACAATTGTTCCATTGAATTTGATTACAATCTTCTGGTTAAAGATCTTTATGATTCTTATAATGAGGTTATAATCATCACGGTCTCATTAGATCTATCCTGGAGGTTTCCACTATGGAGAGGAGTTATTGAAACGGTCTCCAAAGAAACCACTGCTCAATGAATCACCTCTATTCATAACTTCATATAGTGCTCAAGCTGAACAAATCAAGTTTATCTTGAGAAAGCATTGGCCAGTACAGTACTTTCTTTGGACCCAGTCCTCAAGCCCGTTGTATCATCCGCCGCGCGCTCCTGCAGCCCAGCGATCTCTGCTCAAACTGCAGGAGATGGATCGCGGCGTTTGGGGGCGTGGCGGGGGCGTAACAAACACGTCACGGAGATGGTTCGCCTTCATTGGCTGAACCAGCTCAAGTCACGCGACTGTAGCCCCAAATTTCATTTCGGGTTGTGGCGGCAAAATGTCGCAGCGTCAACGCTGCACTTTGCCGCAGGTGGAGTTTTCAGGTTGAAAACTCTCACCAAACAACCCGAATTTGCGACGGACGTGCACGCGCACGTAAGCGCGCGCACGTCGCAACGCAGCCTGTCTGAGCGAAGCCTAAGACAGGTCTGCAACCCTGCTTTTCACCATTATCTCCCAGTATACAATTCTTCTACTACACGTAGGGAGTCTGGGAAATTACAGGCAAATGAACACACAATGTCACCTTTCACTTCAAATCCATTTTAACATGGATCCCTATAATCTTATGCCTAGCATATTACACAGCTTTTCAGCATGACCTTGGTTAAAGAAGTGCATAGCCAGGAAACCCAACCACAGACAGCTATTTTGACATTTTGGGTATCATCAGTGCGAGGATAGTTATACTGGCTTTGCAATGTGAAGTGATTTGATCTTCAGGCGATTAGCTAACATTTTTGGGTTTTTTTTTGTCACTTGTTTTATATAATTTTTTCTTAATCCAGAGTACTGTAGGTATTTTTTCTATTTCCTGACTAATAGATTAAATGTCCCCCTGGTTTACTGAATTGGCCAAGCACATTCCCATCCCCGGGGGATTTATGTTTAGTCTCCACTTCGTGAATTGTGTGATCTAAACCCAGAATATCTTTATTTCTCTTCTTTTTGGAAGCCTCCTGTTGAATGAAAGCCCATCTAATCACACTTGTATGTGTTTCCTACAACATGCTAGGAGACATATCATCCATGTTCTTTTCTTTTAAATAGTTCTCTATAGAGGACTCCATACTCATTTTTATTCTCATGTCCTTCAGCAAAGATTTGTTTAGTCTCCAGGACCAACAATCCTTGCAGTTTCTTTTTAAAGCAGCAGTCCAAGCCCTCCCCCCCCCTTTAATATGTGCATCAATCCACACAATGTTAAGTAATTAGCTAAATTGCCGATCCATCCGTTGTCCTGTGATAGATCGGTGAAGATTCGGCTCAGAGGTTCAGTAAATATGTCTGTATGTATGTATGTCTTTATTTATATAGCACCATTAATGTACATAGTGCTTCACATTAGTACTACACGTGACAATCATATACATAACAAATAATACAAATAACAGATCATGGGAATAAGTGCTTCAGACATAAAAGTGACATTTCGGAAGAGGAGTCCCTGCTCCGGGAAGCTTACAATCTAATTGGTGGGGAGAACGTACAGAGACGTTTGGATGGCTTTCAGGTAAGTGCGTCTGCAGGGGGCCAAGCTTTATGTATCGTGTATAGTATTAGCCACAGTGCTACTCATATGCTTCTTTAAGCAAGTGTGTCTTAAGGTGGCTCTTAAAGGTGGATAGAGAGGGTGTAAGTAGGGTATTGAGGGGACGTGCATTCCCTAGGTGTGGGGCAGTCAGTGAGAAGGGTTTAAGGCGGAGAGGGCTTTAGATACAAAGGGGGTAGAGAGAAGACATCCTTGAGCAGAACGCAGGAGTCGGGATGGTGCATAGCGAGAAATTAGGGCTGAGATGTAAGTACGAGCAAAAGAGTGTAAAGCTTTAAAAGTGAGGAGGAGAATTGAGGGCGAGATGCGTCAGTGCTGCAGAAGAGGACAAAAGATGCAAAGTTCCGTGGGGAAGATCATGTGACCAGGCAGTAACTAGATACAATTGGTGCACTGCTAGAGAGAGGGCAGGGTGCAAAAGGGGTGTTCCAGAGCCTGTTTGAGAAGAGGAAAGGGATGGGATTTTGTAAATGGTTGCTATAGAAACACATGCTTGTTACATTATAATACATTAAAAATGTCATTATGAATTGCTTAAAAAATTGCTACAAGTATTTTCTCACAGTACAGAGCTGATTTATTTAAAAAAATACACATGTAGGATTTGCTTGGTCTGCAGTTGTAACGTAATCCCAATATACAGCTGTATATCAGCAGGATCTGACCAGGTAATATCACCAAACTTAGTCTCTGTGATCATCAATGATCTTCCTACAGCTTGTAAGGAAGCTTCAATACACATGTACTGTATGCGGATGACACAATTCTATATGCACACAGCCCCAGGCTCTCTGACCATGGACACGTACTTCAATCTGTTTTTTGAGACTTGAAAATTGGATTTCCCAAAACATATTGTTTTAAACACTGACAAGACTGTAAGAATGGTATTTGGGACCAATGATACATTTCTAAAGCTGCCAATGACAGAGCTTCAGATCAGAACCAGCTCTAATACCATCCTAGCTGAAGTTACTAGTTTTATATACTGTATCTGCGCAAATGGTTTGACTCCCATTTAACATTTGGGTTGCACATTGATACCCTGACATCCAAAACCTATACCAAACTTTATAGGAACAAATCCTCCCTAAGTCCGCAGGTCTTAAAAAGCAAATTACACAGCAGATGCTAATGCCAAATAAAGACTATGGGGACATAGTATATAGCACAGCACCGCAAACTCACCTTAACAAACTAGACACCCTCTACAATTCAATATGCCGATTTGTCCTCCAATGTAACTAAAACACACATCACTGAGAAATGATCAAAGAACTAGATTGGTCATCACTTGAGTCTAGGCACAAAGTTCATCTTTCCTGTCTACTGTCTAGGCAAGCTACCTGCCTATCTGAACAAGCTCCTCAACCCTAGCACACACAGCACTTATCTGAGATCTGATAACCAGACGATTGTTTGCGGTCTCAAGATTCAACAAAGTATCCGGCCGCTCCGCCATCTCTTACCGTGCACCCCACAACTGAAACAATCTACCTGAGACTCTCAAAGCCACCACCAGTCTAAGTTCTTTCATTTTAATCTGGTCTGTAACTGTGGCATATGCCTAAAAGGTAAAATATGTTACACTGTTCATGCAATGTCTTTATACATAATGTTCACTTAATGTAACCATGTATTTGTAACCATGTATTTATCATCATAACTGTGACCAGGACATACTTGAAAATGAGATGTAACTCTCAATGTATTACTTCCTGGTATTGAAATCGCCTCCTAAAAACAGTAGGCCCTCTCTGAAGTCATTCGGTTGCAAAAGCATGCTCTCCAGGAACTGTGCTTTACCACTATTTGGAGCATAAATGTTTACAAAGGTATGTTTTACTCCCTTGTAGTTACCTGTAACAGGGCCTGTCTAAAAGGGCTTCAATAGAAGCCTGTATTGGTCTGAGGAATCCAGCAGGGAGCTGGTTAATTGCAGCTAGAAACAATTAACCAGTGTCCACCTGGCTCATCAGACAGGTAGAAAAAATCCAACTGCTTGAACTAAAGGAGATCTCTTGAGCACAGAGGGACTGTGTTGCCAGCAAGAGACTCACGGAAACAGTTGTCTTGAGCACAGAAGGACTGTGCTGCCTGCAAGATACCCAGAAACCAGACTCTCTACATCCAGGGCACAGGGGACCCTGGGACCCGCCAGAGGGTGGCCCCCAAAAGACACAAACAAGAGACTGACATAAAGAGCCCCCTCCTTACAGGTACCTTTGGATTTTGCTGTCATAAGTAAACAAAGGGCATATCCTTCCAGCCCTGCAGATAGGGACTGGGAAAGTGATTAAGCCCGTACAAAGGGATAGGATGTTTCTTTATTTGTATTCTTCCTTAAACTGTATTGCGTAAAGCTATGGGCTGAATTAAAACTATGGTTTATTTTCCCCAAATATGTCTCCCTGGTTATGTCTCTGCACATGTCTTTTACATTACCCTTAATAAAAATATATCTCTCTTCATACAGTTTTTGAACTTTTTTTGCTAAATATGAGTAGATAAAGAAAAATCGCTTCTAAAAAGTGCACTTAATCAATGCAAAACTTGTACTAGTAATCTTGTAAAAATGAATACACTGCACAATTAAAAAGAATAGTCTTGATGTATATTAACCGCAAGTATTTAAAAATGGATATATTATTATTCTAGTAGTTTTTGATTACAGGGATTGAAATCGCTAGCGGGAGAGAAATCATACGGTTAGCGTAAACAGATATTTTGTGAAACGCACATCGGGTGTTTAGTGACGTCAGATCTAATGACGTCTTCAGTAGTGAGCTCGGTGACACGAGGCAGCAGTTAGAACGCCAACAGGCATGCAATCTCCTTAGCAAATGCCAACCTCAGTGAAAATGAATCAATACTTCATCCTTATGTTGGAATAGCTATATATTGTAATTACTACTGCAGCAATTGGTTATTAGTGTAGTAGGTGATTATAGTTTTGGGCAACAGGAGATTGAGATATTTTTTTTTTCAATTTTAATTAGATGCTCTACTGGTTTCAGTTCATATAGGTTTCCTTCACTTTAATTAATTTATCACCATCTAGCCTTGGAGCTACATTTGTTCTATCCACAAAATATAGTATGTGCAGTTAGACTCATATTCTTTCACTCATGTAAGGCTGGGGCCATAGAGGGGTGAGGAGTTCCGAGCTGCGCTGACGCTGAGGCTCGCCTGCTGAAATCTGGGCGATTCCATGGACTTGCAGGCGAGCCAGCGTGCGCGAAGGGAGCCGGAGGGGAGGTGGTTGGAGGCGAGGCAGTGACGTCGCTGGGCCAATCGCCCGCGACGCACTGACGTCAACATCAAGGCGCCGACGTCACGGCGCCGTGACGTTGACGCTGCTTCAGGCTGATTGCATGTTTTCAGCCAAGAGCGCGCTGAAAAAAAGCTTGGCTGTCGGCTGAAAACTCCAAAGCCTCAGCACGCCTGCGGACACTCACGTGAGCCCCCTCTCAAGGCATCCTCATCGAGGATGCAGGGGCTCAGCGCTGAGCGTCCGCACGGCTCAGCGCGGCCTGTCCTTCTATGGACTCGTCCTTAGTTGTGTCACCTGCCCTGACTTTCACTCTGTTCTATGTATCCAGTTTTGCAATAGTCTGCACCTAAGCTGTCACATAATAGACACTGTTGTTACAATTCATTTGATACACTTCAGACAGGTTGTTCTTACACAATAACTGTGTTTCTTCCAATTGTATATATTTCTAGCTACATTAGACACGTTTGCTCTATCACTGTACTGTATATAGGGAAATTAGATACTCTAAAAAAAGAAGTTTGGGGAACAACCTCTTATTGTGTTTTCTGCCAGAGAATAAATGCCACTGCAGGCTGTTACTTTAACTAAAATAGTATTACTGGGTCGATATGGGCAGTTCTCTTTTTTCCTGTAATACTTGTGGCTCATATACATTAGGACTATTCTTTTTAATAATGTGGTGTATAAAATTGTACATACAGTAATTACTAGTCAAAGTTACGTTATATATCGATTAAGGGATATTGAGTGCAGATTTTAGACGGGACCTTTCTTTCTCTCTGTTCCTATAACATAAATATAATACCCACCCCATTTGTGGATTTTGAAGAGCTGAAATAAGAGATGGGGTAATATTAATCTGAGATTTTGGGTTCTTACATTCGGTCAGGGCTATTTTCCATTTGTTAAAGGGGTTTAACCCCTTAGAATTACGGGATCTTAGCCTTCACATCATTAGATTTAGATAAGGTTTCAAAGCAGCAAATCTTATGGGTTTTTTTTTTGTTTAAATAAATCTGTTCTGTAGTATTACATAATACTTACTGTATTTTTATTATTCAATTCCTAATGTCATTTTTAATTCATTTTAAAGCATTCTTTGATGTCTATAGCTAGCTTTAGCCCACCTCCCCAGTAGTGCAAGATCTTTGCAACACTTTCCTCTTTGGGATCATTTGTTGCCAATATTCCCAGCAGTTTGAGCTGTAACCAGTAACAATAGATAATGCTATCTTAGTAATACTGCCATGGTTATTCCTGGCAGATGGAGGTGCGCTGAGGCTGAGGGAAAGCGGGTGCTTTCCCTGGCCTTAGACAGCGTGCCGTCCGTGGGCGTGTCGGCGGGCGGGCCAGTGACGTCACGGAGCTGGTTCGCCCTCATTGGGCGAACCGCTCACGTGACCGGCCCTGCGCTCCGGCAAGCAGGAAAATGTCAAATGTTCCTAAGATCTACGCTTCCGCGCGCTTGCGGAAGCGTAGGCGAGCCCCTACTAAAGCCGCTCTCATTGCGGCTGTAGGGGCTCAGTGCCGAGCGGAAGCGCACCTCAGCGTGCCTCCGCCCGCAAGCACTAAACATGGACGCGGCCTAAGGATACACTGTAGCTGCTGAGTTTAAAGACTGAGCCTCTGATTGAGCCAAAAGAGGAGACATGCAGGCACTCAGTAATAGGTTATTCAGGGGTACTTAGCTGCCGGTGCTCTGTATCCAGGGATATTCATGGGTCCCAGAAATAGCCAGATATGCAGTAAGGAGGCAAGGTGAGGCCCTTGATTAAGGCAGCATCTCACTGCCGAAACGTTGGATTTATGACACATTAAATTATCTTTTGCTTGACCGTGTGCCTGCCTGCCTCCTTACTACACCTCTGATTGAGCCACCTGTGCTGAAGAAGGGACTGATTGAGCCACCTGTGCTGAAGCTGGGATATCCTGAAAACCTGACCCATTGCGGGAGGGGCGGAGGGGGGGGGCTTGAGGACTGGAGTTGGGCACCGCTGATCTATCCGCCTGGAAAACATTGAAATGATCCTACAGTATATTCAGCAAGGCCCCGCTTTTAGGCGATCCGCCAATATGGAGGTACAGAGAAGGGGCAGGTCCGGGGTCGCGCATGCGTAGAATGGGCCGGTCCAGGGTCGCGCATGCGTCGAATGGGCCGGTCCGGGGTCGCGCATGCATAGAATGGGCCGGTCCGGGGTCGCGCATGTGCAGAATGTTTTTTTTGCTTATGTTGCGCATGCATAGAAGGGCGCATTGCCCGTCTGCGCATGCGCACATAAGAAAAATTGCCGGTTCCGCTTTCCGGTGATTTTCGCTTTGCGGCGGGTCCTTAGAACGGAACCCGCCGCATGACTGGGGCCCTGCTCTACTGTAACAGCTAATGCTGCTTCCGTTCTAATAAGCTGAGTCATAGGGTTGTTAAGTCAGTATCAATACCCTGAATGTTGTGCTAATCGGGAATGCATATCTTATAAACCATGAAGCTAAGAAAAACACTTTTTGTGAGACTATTCAAACAGCTCTTCCCAGTTTAATAAAAAAAAAAACCAGTTAAACGTAACTTAAACTAAGCATCTATGGCATCCGTGTATATAGTAGTAATTATCTATTAAGCCATGATAACCGAGAAAACTTTAAGACATTAATGTACGTGAGCACATAAACATATAGCTAATGTTCAGGTTTATCATATTTACTGCTCCATCGCCCTCTTGACAGCTTCACTATGTTTTCCCCTCCCAGGGTGGTTGACTTTCGAAAGACAAAAAGTAACCTCTCTTAAATCCCGTTTCCTTTCTAATGTAAGCATGCAGAAGCCATTAAATTGCTGTATCTCTGCTCCTTCAAATTCACTCAATCTGGCGTTCTTTACTATGGGCATTATGACTTCCTTATTGTGGATCTTCACCACTATGTCTCTTGGTGGGTCTGCAGCCAAAGGTATGGGTCTCCGTGCTCTATGTCCTCTTTCAATTTCTCCATTCACAGCTGTGTGGTTGGATAATATGGGAGAACATCCTTTGACGAAAGCCTCCAAACTTTGTTCTACCTTCTCTGGTATCCCTCCGAGGCAGATGTTAGATTGCCTGCCCCGGTTGTCATGGTTCTCCAGTTGTGGTATCATGTTTGTAATCTTATTTTTCTTAACAATCATTGTATGGAAAAGCCTTTTGTGTGTTTCAGCCACCATTTCATTCTCCTTTTCCAGCTGCGCCACCCTCATTCTTATTTCTGAGATTTATGTTTTGATTATTGGTTTAATATCCCCCAGCAGACTTGTAAGATCTTCTTTATTTGCCAACATCTGCTTTTATTGTGTATTATTCCGCATGTTTATCAGCCATTTCTTCTGTTCCCGCTCTCTCAGGTAAGCCACGTGGGGAACTCGATGGTGTCTCCGAAACCCCTTGGGGAGGGTCCTGCACCTCTTATCTTCATTACTTTTTCTTGTAGGAGGCATTTCTGATGTTTTTTTCACATTTTAAATCGGAATTTTACGTTGAAAATGTGGTAGAAATCGATGTAGATTCCAGAGCTCTGAATCGAAGCAGCCATTTTGTACGCAGCATGTAAATAATTGGGATATGGGACTATGGAGATACATTTCCCCCAAAATGATAGGTTTCTCTGTGAATTTAAATAGAAATGTCTCTCTCCACCCCTGTCTAGCACATGCACTATATGCAAAGGCATCCCCTTGGATTTATAAAAAATAACATTTTAAATACCAATTTTGAATCTTGTTTATAATTTCACAACAGCCACTTTTTTATCACCAAAGTTTTGTGCCTGAGGAACTTTGATCAAATGAAGCTATGCGATTTTATAGCAAGTTTTTCGGCATCCAAATTTAGTACAATATTTTCTTTGTTGTTTATTTGATGTGCAGCATAGTTGCCAAGATTGTGGATCTTAACATTGTCAGTGAGTATCTACTGGCACAAAGCTCCTTTTCTCTAATGAAATTAATTTGGACAAATTCAATTTTATTCTGTTAGCAAATATATCAGTCGGTAGTTTGACATTTCCATTAAGGAGTGAAACACCTTAAGTCTGTATGATGAAGCTAAGCCTGAATTTGTTATTATGGGATTGTTCAGTCTAACTAGTCACGGATTTTGGAAACCCTATAACACAGAAGTTATTTCTACGACTCCTAATGTTTTTTTCTTGTGACCAGATGCTGTTTTTAGTGTTTGTTTATCTGATTCGCATGACTGCGTTCTTCATTCCACATTGTCAAGTCTCTATGTGTGTGAACTAAGTTCTCTTAGAGCCACTTGGATTGTATTTTTGATATCCCAAAAAAATGTCATCAAGCATTGGGGTAATTAACTTTACCACTTCTTCTAATGCAGGCGATAATAGCTGGTTATTAACACGGTGGGTCCCAAGAGAACCCGAAAACGTTCCTATATCTAGCACTCGCTGCGGCAAAATAGTAGGTGAGTAATTACTCCATGAGATATAAATATTGGGGATATTTATATCTCATGGAGTAATTACTCACCTACTATGTTGCCACAGTGAGTGCTAGATATAGGAACTTTTTCAGGTTCTCTTGGGACCCAGCTTGTTAATAAGCTTTAGTCTTTCCTATAGCACCCTGTTACTATTCAGTAATTGTCATTAGTATTGGGTAGAGCGGTATGGTCTCTCTTTTGGTTATTGATAATAGCTGGTTGCTTGGTTCCAATAGCCAACTGCTTTCAGAATCTAATTTCTGGCTAATATTTCAAGAAAATATATTGTTGACCTTGTATTTTTGTTTAGATTTTGTGGAACTGGGGATTTTGTTTATGAATCTATGCATATACAGTAGTATGTGCACCAGCAGTTTTGATTGTGTTATTCTTGCATAGAAACGGTGGGTGCGTGCCTTCAAACTAGATTATGTAGCATTTATAGAAGGATTGTATTATTGCAGCAGGCATGGACGAAGCAGGGAGCAGAAACCAGCAGTAGGTGAAGATATTATAGACAGCTAGCAGTTTTTCCCAACCTTTAGCTTTGTTTCTATGTGGGAGATTTAGATAGTTTAAGCTTCTATTTTAGAGCATATACACGTTTCTGTACAGGGTTTTGTAGGATGTGCGCAGAGGGTAAAACACTGTAGATGTTTTTAGGAGAAATAAGCGTAGGCTTTATTAGCTAGCAGCTTGAAACAAAAAGCAGATTCATATCAGCAAACTACTTTAGAGCATGAAATAACAACCAAGCCTAACCCCATGTAAGAGACTGACTAACATTCAGCAGTCCCTATCTGCGGGCTGGAAGGCTAGGCCTATTACCAACCTTTGACAGAAGTCCAAAGAGAGGTAACTGTAGGCAGGGTGCTCTCCATGTCAGTCCAGTGTATGTGGTGGTGTCTGTGGGGTGATCCCTCTGGAGGTTCCAGGGAACGATGCTGCCTGGAACAGTCTTTCTTCCCCTGGGATCTCTCTAGCAGCACAAACTCTCTCTATGCTTTAGATTCCCTGCAGTCTGTGCAGCAGGGTTTTAAGCATGCTTGATGAGTGAGTTGGAGACTGATCAATGAACTCCTGCTGAAATTAACCAGCTCCCTGCTGGACTCATCAGCTAAAGACAGGATTTCTTTTTTAAACCTTTTAGACAAGAGAAAAGTTCTGTCACAGGTTAAATTTAAACAACTGGTTCACTTCGGATTGAATCCACTTTATGTATCAATGCCTGCAGCTCTGCTACACCTCTCGCTTCCCGCTGTGTGCTGCCAGCTCTTTCTTTTTCCTCCACCCAGCCCAGCCCATGCTGCCACAACCTCTTGCTTCTGACCCAGTTTCCATTGCCTTCCTCCTCCTGCCCTCACATCCTACATTCCCTGTCAACTCCTCTCACGCCACTCTAGTTAACCATCTGGTCCTCTCACCTTCTAGTAAGAGCTTGCGGCCTAGTCTAGAGGTTCGATCCCCTCATATACATGCGTCTCCTCTGCCTCCAATCTCTGAATCAAACTGTGTTTATTTCGTCGCTCACAGTTGCGACTTAATCAGGGGGGAAATGTAGGAGGGCTGATAGCCCTTATATAGTCCCAAACAATTATTAATCCCAAATGACCCATGAGAGGTTAAAACTTCCATGGACATTGAATAATTGTTGGGGCTATATAAGGGCTATCAGCCCGCCTACATTTAAACCCTGAAGAAGTCGCAACTGTGAGTGACAAAACGCGTAGGGCTTGCTTCAGTTCTGTTGGACTTTTTTCACTGTGGTGGCATCACCATCGCGGAAGTAGGAGCTGCGGAACCCTTGCTGTGGTGCAGAGATAGATAAGGAAGACTTTTGCAGTTACACCCCTCGCGGCACCTTTCCGAAATCGGATACACATCCCAGTCTACCCAGGAGTAGTGTTACCGGCTCTGGTCCCCGTTCGCATCGATCTGATGGCCCCCGATATTGTCCTTCCTCGTGCTTTTACCTGCGCCGTTTGTAAATTACTGGAATTTACTTGTCTGAATAAAACCTTTTTTATACTGAATTACACTAAGGAGCTTATGCTCTCCTCGTTTGTTTTATACTATATTATATGTATACTCTCTATTTGGGGCATGCATGCCTAAATGGAGTGTTAGCCAGTTCCGACTGTCTAATGTGCTCTTTTCTCCTGATATATCTATGCACCATATACATTTTATGCATCATTGGTGCAATGCAACATCCTCTGAGAATTCACTCATAAAAGAAGGCGTTGTCCATGAACTGGCCTCTGTTATAAGACACCATGGTGTGAGATCCTTGCTAGCTTTTTGTGGCATTAGACAGGTCAGTTTATCTCCTTTTAACATTATGGTGTCTCCAATGTTCTTTGCACAACACAACAAACAAATAGTTAATTGTGTATAAGTCTATCGAAGTCATTTTACATTTGAATATTTCCAACTTTTTCAATTACTATCAACATTAATTTACTAAATGATATTGTACGCTGAGGTTTTTTTTTGTACCATTTTGGATATTGCAGACTAATTCAGCTTTAACTTTATTGTCATCTTGAATCTCCCTTCTGTTCTTTTAAAGTTAATATTATAATTACAGTAGTATAAATTCTGGTACAATAACTTTTCTTAATGCTGCAATATCATATATGTGAAAGCAGCATTCCTCCCTGCAGTCAATTTTGTTAGTAATGGTTATGAAGCACCTGGTCCCCGAGATACTTACTGTACCACCAAAAGGTGCCGCCAGCTACTTCCTGGTTCTTAAATCTCCCATGGTACCAGGGTCAATAGAGCCATGATGAGTGACGTTTCCGTTTACTATTGGACCACATGCTGTGGGAGATTTAAACCTCCATTTTGTTTCCCCTGCAGGGGATGGTACTGCAGGTAGCTTCGGAGGTAAGTATCTTTGGAACCAGGGAGTTCCCAGAGCTGAAATTTACATGATCCAGCTTCTAAAAGGCTGAAAGATTCACTGGGCAGAACTACACCCTTAACTAGTGCAGCTACAGGTAGTATCTTGTAAGTCTTTAATTGTATAAAGGTCATTCCCAATTCCATATGCCAAAATCTATACTTCTATATATTTATATATACTGAGGAAGCCGATAGCAACTGACAGGCGAAATGCGTAGGGTTTTTGACCCTCTGAGGACACCGTTGTACCAAGATGGATACTCAATCTGGAACTCCCACTGATGACACGGATGCGTACGATGCCAATGCAGAAGTTACTGTACCGGTGAGGAGCAAAGCGATCACGCTGACAGATTTGAGCAAGCTTGTGCATCCAGACGGTTCGAAGTGGGTAGAGTGTACCTGTATTACACTCACTGCGCTATTGTACCTGTGAAAGTGTGAGTGTATTCCCTAGTTAAACGTTGTTATGCTACGTCCCTTTTATTGTTTTTTTCATGTGAGGATTGATGCAGCAAGAAGTGAATTCCAGCACTCTTGCCTATTACATTTTGGGATAATTGTTGTGCGTGTTTATTCAATTTAAGCACTTCAATCACATTTGTAGTTTTCACTTTCTCACTCCACTCATTTGCGTTTTTATATTTTTTCACAATCTACCCAAAATATATACCACTAGGCTTTAATGTTACTCAAACAGTCGCTATATTTAAAATATAATTAAAAAGTGCTGCGACTTTTAAACATTTATTAAACATTAAATTATATGTAAAAATGTTATAGTGGTGTATAGCTGTTACACAGCATGCCAGATAGCCACCACCATTATGTATTTTAGATACAGGTCAAATAAAGAATGTCAAACACTGTAAAACCGAAATAACAGACATTACAGTCTTCTTATACAATACTAACATTACATGCTAAATAGATATAATCAGATTTGCACTATACCTACTGTATGTAGCCAATAAAAAAAACACAATATAAAGTTTGCCTATTTAACTTCAATATACTGTACCAACAATTTACAATACATTGTTAATGTGCTATATATTATGCAGAAAATAAGTGAACTGGGTACTACTTTTACACAAATAGTGCAGGATTTGCCCATTGAAATTAAAAATGGAAAGCAAAATCACACCCTAACTACACAGCAAATATACAAAGACCGTTTTTAATGTCAATAAAGAAACCAGATGCTCAAGTATTGCGAAATCATGCACATCGGATACAAACACATAATAAACTTCACAAGGCAGTAATAGTGTTTGCAGTAAAATCCGCAGAGCCCTTAATGAGCATCCGTGATGTGATCTTTCTTGTTGATTATGCATATGTCAATGTGGACCATAATGAGACTTTAAGTGCTGATCTCTGTGACTCATGCTGGTCATAAGAATAATGGAGCTCTCATTTGCGCTTCTATTGTAAAACTGAATTCTCTATTCCAAATCTTAGAAAAAGACATGTTGTCTGAAAACAAAATGTTAGTATCGTGCCTTAAACTCCTGAGCTTCCAGAAGGCAATAGAACCAGGGAAAGTGTGGGCCGGGGTTACAAGACCTCAGGGAGCGTTAGGGTGATGAAAAGATGACCAGCGCTCCAACAGGCCCACTTGATTGTACCCAAAATTCCGTTCCCCATATAGTATGTAGGAACCATGGTTGGCACTTCTCACATTTCACATTGACCACATAAGACTTGCAAGGTCAGTCTTCCATAGGCCGCATCCATACTCCCCACGACCGCGATCGCACACACGGCGCAAAAAAAAGGGCGTACCTCTATGAGGCAGGCCATAGAACGTGTGAACGAGCCACGATGAAGCGCAACCACGTACGTGATTCTCGCGCAGACACATGAGCGGTTCACCAATGAGGGCCTCCCCGTCGCGTCTCCCTCTCCCCATCCCAAAGGCCATGGATCGTCTTTGGGACAGGCTCCATCTCGCTCGATACCCGCGGCCTTAGATTTGTTGTAAACAACGGCTGCCAGGTAACAGGTATCAATTAGATTCTGCTCTCGTTGTGCACTTCCATTTCTAGTCCCTGATCTTCGGGCATTGATGGGACGTGCTTTTGGTAGGTGCCATGAAATGCAGCACACTCAGGATGCCACTTGAATAAACTATTTTGCTAAATAGTCCCTCAATTGTGGAAAACTTGTGCCACCGCTTATATCCCACAAAAACTGTGAAAAACATACAGGACCTGCCTCTCTTCTTTGCCTTGCCACTCGGTTGGGCATACAATGTAGCCTTGGTGAGGAATGATAACAGCACCGTGTCACTAGCAACTGTGTTAACAGTACTTGAGAGACCCAGAAGGAGCATTGTGACTGGCACTGGCATCCAGTCAATAACAGGCTGTACCATACGGTACAGGCAGGGCAGCTTGAGGAAAAACTACTGGATAATTGTATTGGTTGCACCAGTTTTATCTATCTTCCTCTTTCTGCTAAGTACAGTAGCCTATATGGTCTGGTCTTTATTTTCTATAACAGCAGGTTTGTTGAAGATTCTGATAACTTTCAGTGGGCTATCTTTGCTTCCTCAACAAAGTTAAATTAACTTTTGAAACCTCACAGTTTTCTTCATCAGGTAAGCTGCTCTTATATAACTAAAAGACGTTTAAAGTACTGTATTATGCCAAATTATTTTATTACAATAATGCTTCTAATTCATGGTGCTTATTTTTTGTGTGTATTTTTTCATAATCCGAATCAGGGCAGCACAATTTTCAGCGACAGATTCCTTTAGTTTTCGAGAAGTTCTGGCTTAAGGGGAAAATATACAAAGGTTTGTGAAATTATCAGCAAGCCACAAAGCAAAGTCTAAATCCATTTCTCAAATGGATTTGTAAATGTGTAAATGCCACAGGCAATCTTATTTTAATTATGCATATTATGTAGTGGTTACCTCAGTTACCTGTGGAGAATTCTGTACACATTTAGACATCAAGCTAGTAGCTGAATAAAATATTATGAGGTTATATTCACTTTCGTCTGAAACCCTTAGCCTAACATCTTGTCCTTATATTGATTTATTCAATTAAAAGAACTGGAATTTAACCACTCTGCGTGGTTACAGTATTGTCTGAGTGTTGCACTACAGGTACAGCATTTGGGATGATGTATATTATAAAGAATGGAAAAAGAATTAGATTAAAGAATCTATGGAGTTGCCTGTTGGACCAAGACATATAATACAATGTATATATGTATATATATATGTATATATATGTATATATATATATGATATATATGTGTAGCCCCCTGTAAACAGCACAGGCTATACATATCTTCCTTCTACTGTGGTAAGTCCTGTTAGGGGCAGGCACCAGTATTGATCATGGGTTTTCCCCCCTTCAAGCCCTGCCCTGAGTGATAGATGCAGGCCCCTGACTCTGCTGCAGGCATGAGACAGAGGGGAGGTCCTGCTGACATCATAAGGGGTGGGGCTAAGCCTATTTAGCAGCCCATTCCTGTAAGTGACAGTTAGTCTATTCTGGAGTCTACGAGGGAGTGGACTCTGGAGTCTGTCCTGGGAGGGAGAGGAGCTACCCAGCTCCGTCCTGGGAGCAAGCAAGAGAGAGAACTCTGGCCTATTACATTTGGAGAGCAAGCCGAGTTCAGGTGGATCAATGCCCCTCACCCCGATGATGGGGTGATGGGGAGAATCCATCCCCCACCCAGAGGATACCCTCTGAGGTGGGCAGTGAGGTATTGAGGCCCCAGCATAGTCCATCCTGTCGGAGTGCACACTTGGAGGGAAGGAGAGGAGGAAAGACCTGTACAGAGTGGAGGGTCGTGTGAGGTGGACATTGCTGTTGTTGTTGTGGCTGCTTGTTGCTACTAGTGTCGGGCACTGCTCGGAGCAATAAAGAGAGACATTACCTTTTTACTAAAGACTGTTGTGTGATTCTGGAGCATCCAGAGGGGTCACTCTTCTATACAGGTCCTACCCCATACCCTGGGAAGGTATAGAGAATGGAGGCGCTGCACCACCACTGAAAGCATGGAGGCTACTACCCCAGAAGCCTGGTCCTGTTATCCCCCACACCACCGCGGGAGACTCAAGCCCTCCTGTTCCACGCAGGTACGCACCACCCAGTACATGTAATCCGCCCTCACACACCCTAGATATGTCAGATGAGTCTAGGGGGGGGGGAATAAGGGTTACATTTGGAAGCGCTGCTGAGATAAACAGGTCAGGCTTACAGCAAGGCAGAGCAGAAAGAGTGATCTGCACTCTCCGGTCAAGTGCTGAGGAACATAGGGCGCAATTGCACACCGGGGGTAGTCAGGGGAGCGTGGATCGCTGCTCCCAAACAGTATGCCCTGGGTGCCCTAAGAGGGTGGCGTAAGAGGGGTGCATAGCTATCACTGTCCTAGTCCCTTGAGGCAGGTAGTGTGAGGCAACTGGGGGGGTCAGCCTGCTAACTAGTCCAGGGACCATGCCCCGGGGCCCGCACTATGGGTGGCCAATAGAGGGACGTCCGTACCTAGGGAGATGCCCGGTACGCTAGCTAGCACCCACAGAACGCACCACAGAACACTGGCCGGAATGAACATCGAGCACAGTACACACACAGAAGGAGTTCTGCCTAGCCTGGGGTATGCCACCTCATATTAGTGGGTACCAAAATAAGCATGCAGTGAGAAGTAGAAAGTGTCAGTGGGTACAGTCCGTGTCTAGGAGCAAATTACACCTTAGACACTGAGGAGAGTGCACAATTACATGTGGTGGGCGCATCAAAGATGGCGGCCATCACTACATGTGCTCCGCGGAGCAAGGAACCCTCCAAAATGGCGACCAAGGCGCCATCAGCGGCCCAGCAGATAGCAGCCGATCTAAAATGGCGTTTCCCGCCAATCCTGGAGCGCGCACGTGAATCGTGCAAAAGAACTTTACGAGAAATGTGGCGGGAAATGTGCAGGGGTTTGGCGCCAAACCCAGATCCCCTGCAAGAAGAGCGGCGCGAAAGCCAAAAGCCCACCCACCTGTGCTGTGACTGGTCAACAAACCAGGTCGCATCACACTGAAAAGAGGAGGGCCCCGCCTCTGGATTCCACCAGAGGGAGGGGGCACAAGGAGAGCTAATCAGGAGCGTCCTCAGCGAAGGGAGGGACAGGGAGCGAAAGTGAAGAGCTTCACTTCTGTCTGGCATTCGAGCAGCAAGGAGCTGAAACACTGAACTGTTCCACCCCTGAGCTAACCATGTCCGAGATGAGCACTACAATCTACCAACTGCCAGGAGGCTTACTGGTAGTGGAGGTAGCGGAGTACGAATACCTCCGGTGTTTGTGCGTTCACTGCGGGATACCAGGCACGGTACCAAGCACCAAGGCACGATGCCCTCAATGCGGCACGTTTTACCTATGGCCGAACGAGCCATGACCTTTGATCGAGACCCCGAGGGGTGCCTCTCCGGGAACATTAACGGAGGTGGCGGAAGGTAAAGACAAGACTGCCCTGGTTCCCCGTTGCAACCAAGCGGGAGGAACCAAGGCCCAGCCCGCTGCAGAACCGAGCGAGCTGTCGACGGAGAAAAGCGCAACCGCAGTGGAGGTACCGGAGCGAGACTGTTTCGTACCTATACCCACTGGTTGTATCGCAGAAGAACCCGGTGACTCCCTAGCAGAGGAACCGATCCTGATATCCTTGGAGGAAGAGGTTGGCGTGCCAGCGGTGGCGATGCGACTACCGGCGAACCACCCCAGCGGTACCAAGAAGGAGCAGACGAGTCCGGAAACCTTCCGACGGCTAGCGCTGGTGCGGCCAGAGGCCCGTAAGAGTCCCACGGCTGTGGTGACTCCCAGTGCGGCGGAAACGGCGGCCGAGACGACTTCGAAGGACCCCGAGATCAATTGATGGAATTGCGTTCTGATTCCACAATGCTGCGGTCTCGCACCTCATAGCTGTTGCAAAATGTGCTATTAATTTGTTCCCCGTGCGCGAAACCTCCTTTGTGGGTTTGCTTAATAGGAACAGCCACGGGTCAAGTGTAATTTGGAGGCCCAAAAAAATCCTCTGTAACCAATCTCTAATCTGAATCCAAACAGGTACTATCTTCGGGCAAGACCACAGCATGTGTACCAAGTCCCCCTGTTCCCCGCACCGCCTGGGGCAAAGCGGGGAAGAGCCCGGGATGAATTTAGCCAATCTAACTTTGGTGAGATACCAGTGCAACATTACCTTATATGAGTTCTCTTTTAATGTCGTGCAGATGGAGCTACTAGCTGCCGCCCTAAAGATCGCTGTCCAGTCCTCGTCCTCTAATGTGCACTGTAAATCTGATTCCCATTGGACCATAAATCTGGGTTTGTCTGTATCGTCCTTGTCAGCACCGACCACGTCTCTGTATAAAGCAGAAATCAGTCCCCGCGTGTCTGTGCCTCTCACGCAGAGCCGTTCAAAATTTGTTAACGGTGGTCTCACCGGGTGTACGTTGTAAAATGCCCGGACCTGGAGGTATCTAATAAATTCTGTGTTGGGGATGTCCGTTTCTAACTTTAATAGCTCAAAAGATTTAATTGTGTTACTACCCTCCAGATCCTTCAACCTCCTCAATCCTAATTTGCGCCACAATGGGAAACTCTTGCCTGTTAGTCCAGGAGAAAAATCCGGATTACCATATAAGGGAGCCATAAGCGTATGTTTGGAAGTTAGCGAGCGATTACTTTTAGACGCTTCCCAGACCGAGAGTGAGTTGAGCACAGAGATCAGTGGTTTGTTTATGTCCTTTACCCGTATCCTCGGGTACCAGATTAGGTCCCCAAGCTCTAGCGGGGCGCACATCTCCTTCTCCATTGCCACCCATCGCCTAAGCTCCGGGTCCCCGTGCCATTGAATGATTTGGCACAATTGTGCCGCTTTGTAATAGGACATAATACTCGGGACAGCTAGACACCCCCCGCCTTAGCCTTCTGCATCAATTTGGCGTTTATCCATGGTTTTTTCCCCTTCCAAATAAATTTCGATATCGCTTTTTGAAGTTCCATGATATCTGCCCGCACCACGGGTACCGGGAGAGTCTGAATCAGGTATAAAATCCGGGGGAGGATGTTCATCTTGACGCTATAGATCCTACCTAGCCATGAGATACCATATGCTGCCCAGTCTTGTAATTCCTTTTTTAGAGTCTTCAATAGACTGGGGTAATTTGCTTGATATAAGGAGCCTATCTTTTTTGTGATATGCACCCCTAGGTACCTTATGGAGGAGGGTCGCCATATAAACTCGAAGTTGAGTTCGATCAGCTTCTCCGTTTCTCGGGGGATATTAAGGCTTAATGCCTCTGATTTTGATTGATTTATTTTAAACCCCGAGATCTGGGCAAATTGCTCTAGAAGCCCGAACAGGTTAGGTAGCGAGATGAGCGGCTTGGTCAGGGTCAGAATAATATCGTCTGCGTACAAAGCCACTTTGTGTTCTTGCGAGTGTATTTGTACTCCAGTGATATCTGTATTGCTACGAATTTGGGCTGCTATAGGCTCAATGCATAGGGCGAACAGCAAGGGCGATAACGGGCATCCTTGTCTCGTACCACTTTTATATGGAAACAGCTCTGAGGGGAACCCCTGGTGAACCACCCGTGCTGCTGGCGAATTGTAAAGCGCTTTTATTGTCCTCTGGAATTTGCCTCCAAACCCAAATGCTCCAAGCGTGGACTCCAAGTATGGCCAATCAATCCTGTCAAAAGCTTTCTCTGCGTCTAAGCTTAAAACCACGTTGGCTTCCACGAAATCAACTATATCAACAATCCGTCTGGTGTTGTCGGCCGCCTGTCTATTTGTAATAAAGCCAACTTGGTCCGGATAGATAAGCCTTGGCAGGATGACGCTTAAACGGTTGGCCAGTAATTTGGAGTAGATTTTGACATCTGTATTAATCAATGATATTGGCCTGTAACTTTGACAATTTGTGGGGTCTTTGTCCCCTTTATGAATCAAGGAAATCGACGCCTGGAGAATCTGTTCAGAGAAGGGTTCTCCAGCTAACACTCCGTTAAATAACCGGAGCATATGTGGAGCCAGTACTCCAATAATTTTTTTATAGTATAGGTTTGAGAACCCATCAGGGCCTGGGGCTTTCGAGGGCTTTAAACCCTTGACCACCACTACAAGTTCTTCCCCTGTGAAGTCGCCCTGAAGTGCCTCTCGCTCCAAGCTGTCCAATTGTGAGGAGGAGGTTAAGCTCAATCCTTACATCCTTCAACTCCTGTAATGTATCCTCTCTACCTGATCGGCTATGTAGTGTAGAGAGCTTGTGTAACCTCTGATATAGCTGGGTCAATTTGGCCTCCCTTTATTTTTTTTTCTGGCTGCTATGCCGATCAGTATTCCTAACAGTGGATAAATGTTGATGTTTTTATAAAGGGATTGGATGTGTTGTAACTCAATAACCCTCACCCTCTAAGGTGTCCACTGTATAAGGTAAATTAGAAAACGTGTAATGAACTGTATTTTTGGGGAGTGAAACCTGGTTCCATTTTTAGATTATATCAATCAATTTTATAATCTTGAAATTTATAAATGATTCAACATTTCTTGTGTTATTTATATGTCTATATATCCTAAAGATTAAAAATTGAGAGAATCCTTTTGTTAACCTATATATTCAATAAAAGGTTTTTACAAGTGTTGACAATACATGAAAATACACAAATGTGAGTACACAGATGTGAAAAAAGATGTGGATAAACTCATACACTGGTTGAAATGGGGCTTTTAATTGAAATAAACCCTAAAAATTGTTGTTACTTGGAATCTAGAGATTAAGCAAATCTTTAAGTGAATCCTCAAAAGTTCCGACCATGAACAATCATCTTGATTACATTGTCCCAGATGGTAGCTTAAACTGTATATTCATAAATATTTTTTACAATATAAGTGTGCATTTGGGTCTTAACATTGTTTGCAAGTATTAAGTTAAATGTCAATACTTCTATGAACACATGCACTATTATACAATTAGTGTAGATAAGGTGCCAGATCCCAATCAGCGTTTAGGCCGCCAGGTATACTAGTTTTCAAAGTAAAAATCCAATACAATTCTCTTTTGTCTAAGGATTCCATCCTATTGCCTCCTCTGACTGGAAGCGGCACCTGCTCTATTCCCATATATGAAAACGTTTCAATTTTTCCTAATTTACAGTTAGTGAAATGTTGTGCCACTGGGTGAGTTAAATCACCATTTCTTATCAATCTCATGTGTTCTCTAATTTGCACCTTTAGAGCACGTGATGTGCGTCCTACATATTGTTTACCACATCCGCAGTTTAAAACATAAACTACGAATGTGGTATCACAATTGATGAAAGATCTTACCAAAAACTCACACCCAGTGGTAAACGAAACGAATGTAGAACTCGATAGCATGTGTTTACATGAAATACAATTCAGGCATTTAAAACTTCCTTTTGGTAATTGTTTGGTATTTCCCTTTTTGCTAGAAAAGAGATTGGGTGATACAGAATTTGCAATGGTTTTTGCCTTTTTAAAGACAAATTGGGGACCCTCCAAGTAAACATTCTTTAATAGGGGATCTCCTGAGAGAATCTCCCAATGTTTTTTAATGATATATTTTATTTGACCAACTTGGGTATTGTACTGTGTGATAAATAATGGTTTATTTGCCTTGGTACCGGTATTGCTATTTTTACATCTCTGTTTGTTCAATAATTCATCTCTGGTGCTTTTATTCACCTCCTCTAACGATTTTCCTAGATCTACAGGTGAGTAGCCTCTCTCCTGGAATCTGGACATGAGTTCAATTGACTGTTTTTCAAAGTCCTCTTTATTGGAACAAATCCTTTTCAAACGAATCAATTGCCCCTTAGGGATATTCCCAAGAAGGGATTTGGGGTGGCAGCTGTCAGCTCTTAAAAAAGTATTACGGGAGTTGGGTTTTCGAAATACATTTGAACTAATAACCATATTAATGTCAATAAATAATAATATGTCCAAGTAATTAATGTGATGTGAATTATACGTGTGAGTGAATCGTATGTTAAAATCGTTTTTATTCAAATACTCTACAAATAACAATAAACATTCCACCCCCCCGTGCCAAATAAAAATAAGGTCATCTATGTAACGCTTAGAAAAAGTGATAAGATGCCGATAAGGGTTTTTATCTCCAAACACGTGGTCCGCTTCCCACAAACCTAAGAATAGGTTTGCGTATGATGGGGCAAAGCTGGTGCCCATGGCAGTACCACGTGTTTGGAGATAAAAAACCTCATCAAACATAAAGTAATTGTGAGTGAGTAAAAAGTGAATACAATCTAAAATAAAAGAAATTTGTACAAGTGATAACGTGGAGTGTTCTAAATAGTGTCTGACAGCTGCCATTCCTTGGTGGTGATTTATGACGGTATATAAGGATGTTATATCCAAAGTTACCCACATGAAGGTGTTCTGCCAAGTCACCTGTTCTAAATGTTCCAGGAGATCACTGCTGTCCCTGATATGAGATGGTAGTTCCTTTACAAAACGTTGTAAATAATAATCTACATATCTTGAAACACCATCTCCCAAAGATCCTATACTTGAGACAATAGGCCTCCCTGTGGGGGAGACCATTGTCTTGTGGATCTTTGGGAGATGGTGGAAGATGGGAATGGTAGGATAAGGTTTAAACAAGAACTCTAACTCTTTGTGATCTAGAACACCTAATTGTGATCCATCATCCAGAAGGGATCTAAGGTATTTGAGGAATTCTGTAGTGGGATTGTTTTTTAGTATAGTATATGAGGAGACATCATGTAATTGGCGTAAAGCCTCCTCCCTATATTGATTTTTGTTCAGAACCACTACAGCTCCCCACTTGTCCGCACCTTTAACAACCAGAGAATCATTTGACTTAAGGGATACCAAGGCCTCTTTTTCTAGAGGAGAGAGATTATGGAGTCTGCTCCGCAGGGGAGACACCTCAAAGGTGTATCCACTGGAGAGCAGAGCCAGGTCCCTCTCCACTAGTTTTTCAAATGTACTTAGAAAGTGCCCTTCAATGAAGATTTCTTTTTCAAGCCTGAACCCAAGCTACCCATAATATTGTTAGGGTCTATTTGATCCTTAATAACATTTTCTTCAAAAAGAGAATTGAGATCTTGTGCATAACAATGATCATTAAAGGTAAATTTAACAATGCTATCCTCATCTGTATCACACACTGTGTTATCCAAAATAGGAGCAACATCTGCAACACCATCAGTAGTTTGAACATGTGTTTCTAAGTTTTTGTTCTCAAAAAACCTCTTAAGTGTTAGCTTACGCACATATTTGTGCAAGTCTATTGTGGTGTCAAAGAGTTTGAATCTTGTATCTGGAGCGAATTTTAGTCCCTTATTTAGAACAGATATCTCTGCCTGAGACAAAGAAATGTCCGACAGGTTAATAACCCCTGTGTCCTCTATTAGGAGTTTTTTCCTTTTTTGGGGATTTTTTGTTTCCTTTCTTTCTGCTGCTTCTTGTGTGGTGGAACCTCTCTGTTTTTTTGACGCCCCAAAAAATGTCCTATTTTCAAACACCCGATCTTTCTTGGATTCTGAAATGGAATGTCCAGAATTCTTTGACCCACTTCTACTATCCTGGTTAGAAGTTCTTTCATAATTTTCTTCATATCTAGAGGTTGTCGCCTGAGGGGCTGTTTCATGATCGGAGTAATCAGATTCCCCACTAGTAGAGTGAAAAGAAATATTTTTCTTCAAAATTGATTTCTGTTGTTTGTTTGACATAGATTTCTGTGGAGTAGAAGCATTAAGTTTCTTGAAGGGGACAGGTCTTTGCCAAACGTATACTTGGTTGCGGATATAGTCCTGCTTGTCCCTTTCAAACTTGATTTGTTTCTTTGCCATTACTTCTTTTTCCATTGTCTCAATATTGTGTGAGAGTGTTTGATCTAGCTCAGCAAAACCCTCCATAGAAATATATTGTCTCAAGTCAGTTTGAATTGTCTTTATTTCTTTATCCAAAATAATCTTCTCTTTATTTTTAACATCTATGATTAATTCCATTAATTTAAAAGAACAACAATTTAATGTCTCCTTCCAGTTTTTCTCAAAATCTGCATTCACAAACCCAAATGTTGGTGATTTCTTTATGCGCAATCCCCTGGGAATTCTTTGTGTTTGTATGTAATTTTGTATGGCAATAATGTCCCACCAGGTGCGTATGTTGTTATTTAATAATCTTTCAAGTTTTGTGAACTGAATTTTTAGATCAGACACATCATCACAATTTGGTTCCAGTGTATTGTCAAAGACTTGTTGTGCCTTCCGTGCTCTTTTGGAATTGTCTGAGCAAGAGAAGGCATATTGTGTAGGATTCTCTCCCTCAGTATCACTCCCAGTATTGTTGGAATCCATTATATAAAAAACAAAAGAAAAAAAGGTGGGTGTATATACTGTACATGCACAGCGTGATGTATCGACCGGAGCATGGGTCGGTGCAATCTTTCTTTGTGACCATCACGGATCACAATGGCAGAAGAGTAAGAAAGACGATTCAAAACATTATTAGTAGGGTTCTCCACGTTGGGAGTAACCGTGTTTTTTTCTTGAACTACCTCATGTGCCTATGTTATGCTAACACTGCCATAATATGGGTTGTTTCCCAGGTTGTTCGCCGCAGGATGGTGCTGCTAGAGCTAGGTCCAAGTGGGGACCATTGGATTCCACCAGAGGGAGAGTGTAGCCCCCTGTAAACAGCACAGGCTATACATATCTTCCTCCTACTGTGGTAAGTCCTGTTAGGGGCAGGCACCAGTAGTGATCATGGGTTTTCCCCCCTTCAAGCCCTGCCCTGAGTGATAGATGCAGGCCCCTGACTCTGCTGCAGGCATGAGACAGAGGGGAGGTCCTGCTGACATTAGGAGGGGTGGGGCTAAGCCTATTTAGCAGCCCATTCCTGTAAGTGACAGTTAGTCTATTCTGGAGTCTACGAGGGAGTGGACTCTGGAGTCTGTCCTGGGAGTGAGAGGAGCTACCCAGCTCCATCCTGGGAGCAAGCAAGAGAGAGAACTCTGGCCTATTACATTTGGAGAGCAAGCCGAGTTCAGGTGGACCAATGCCCCTCACCCCGATGATGGTGTGATGGGGAGAATCCATCCCCCACCCAGAGGATACCCTCTGAGGTGGGCAGTGGGGTATTGAGGCCCCAGCATAGTCCATCCTGTCGGAGTGCACACTTGGAGGGAAGGAGAGGAGGAAAGACCTGTACAGAGTGGAGGGTCGTGTGAGGTGGACATTGCTGTTGTTGTTGTGGCTGCTTGTTGCTACTACTGTCGGGCACTGCTCGGAGCAATAAAGAGAGACATTACCTTTTACTAAAGACTGTTGTGTGATTCTGGAGCATCCACCCTGGGACCAGGGGGCACTCTTCTATATGGGTCCTACCACATACCCTGGGAAGGTATAGAGGATGGAGGCGCTGCACCACCACTGAAAGCATGGAGGCTACTACCCCAGAAGCCTGGTCCTGTTATCCCCCACACCACCGCGGGAGACTCGGGCCCTCCTGTTCCATGCAGGTACGCACCACCCAGTACATATCCGCCCTCACACACCCTAGATATGTCAGATGAGTCTAGGGGGGGGGGGAATAAGGGTTTTATATATATACATATATATACACATGCTCCTAGGATCCTTTCAGCTTGAACTGTACATGTATTAAGTACCCAACCAAACATAAACAGCAACTCTGAGTAACTTTGCAGTGCCTTATATTGAGATAAATAATTAGTTAATACTGCTAAACCTACTGTACAGTATGTGTGTCTCATGATGTATCTACCACGTTATGAGGTCTGGCATACCAATGCCCCTATGACGTATTATCTACATCATAGTTTGTTTTGGTTGTTTGATAGGTGACATTTAAATGGAAGAGGAATGGACAAGGAGATTTTTCCTCTTCCATTCGCATCAACAGTGAGCTCAGGAGCAATCACATGATTGTGCCATGCCGGAGGGGCTGTGGCATTCTGATGTTGCAGCCTTTTTGGCACCCAAAGGATTAAAAGATTCCTAAACTCAGCGTAAATATATTAAATATGGGACATTTAGTAAATAGTAGTTTATAAAATTTGATCTTGAAATTAGTAGTTGTGTGATGCTGGATGCAGGGAAGTGCTTTGGAGCTCATATTCTGTTAACAAGATTATTATTCTTAGTACTTAATCTTATGGTTAAGAATTAAAACAGTACATCTGGCCAAAAGGATTAACTTTCAGCTCTAGAATTTTAAGTGACAGAGACAAACTTTAGAGATGGCCATGTTTCATTGACACAGTTTTCCGGTAGTCCACACAATCAGACAGGTGCATGATGAGTTCTGCAGCTTTTCTCCAGCCTCTCCGGGTTGGGAAGAAGGAGTGCATTGCCCTTGGGGAATGTCCGTTCCTCAATTTGATGACATACAGTACCTGTGAGCTTCAGCAGCAGCAATGTCAACATGAAGGCCCAATCTCCTTTGGGTAATCTCAAATGAGGAGGTATAGTCAAGAATGATTGCTTCAACAGGTGTTCAGGACCACAACTACCTCTTCCGCAGGAGGGACCCTGGTTGTTCTGGACACTAGGACTGCAGGAAGCAGGCCTGCGGGGTTCAGCTGGGACTACCACCAGGATAAAGATTACTATGGGCTGAACACTGTCTGCTCCCCGGTACCGGCGTCCCTGGCTCGCTGAAGGAGCTACACCGAGACCCAGGAAGGGAATCTTCTGCAATACCAGATAAGAACTAAATACTATACTGCTTTGCCTAAAGACTGATTTGTTTACATAAGGACTGTTATATTTCTTATTGGACTGGTGTATTGCAACATAGGTTTTTGGGCTGATAACCAGCTTAGCTGGTGGCCCCATTAGAAAGGGCCACAGTAATGTTTAGTCAGTCTCCTATGAAGGAGTAGGCGTTTGTTTTATGATTTGGTTTTCTTAAAGGGACAGTGTGCCTATTGTATACTTGTCTTGTGGATAATAAACCATTGCAATTAATCTTAACCGTCTGTCTAAGCATCTTACTGACCTCACCTACAGGCCGGTCAGTCACACAGTGCTCCAATCATGAAAGTAACAATAGGAAAAGGAGTCTCTGTGCTGAAATGCTTAAAATCTAAATAGATCCAGTTGCATGCTCATTGTAAAAAATGATTATCTCTACAGGTACTAATGTGTGATGGATATGCACAAAGGTGGCTACTATGGTTAAACAGAGCTCCTCATACTTCCTCCCAAACCTGGCCCTACTACCTCCTTCCACATTACTGTTGGAACTACAATCATTCACCCAGTAGCCCAAGCACGCTGCCTAGGGGTCACATTCGACTCCTCTCTCACATTCGCCCCTCACATTCAAAACATTTCTAAAACTTGTCGCTTTTTTCTCCGCAATATAACTAAGATACGCCCTTTCCTCTGTTGTTCGACTGCTAAAACTCTGACTCAGGCCCTCATTCTCTCCCGTCTTGATTACTGTAACCTCCTGCTGTCCGGCCTTCCTGCCTCTCACCTGTCTCCCCTACAATCTATCCTAAATGCTGCTGCCAGAATCACTCTACTCTTTCCTAGATCTGTCTCAGCATCTCCCCTCATGAAATCCCTCTCCTGGCTTCCGATCAAATCCCGCATCTCACACTCCATTCTTCTCCTCACTTTTAAAGCTTTACATTCTTCTGCCCCTCCTTACATCTCATCCCTAATTTCTCGGTATGCACCATCCAGACTCTTGCGTTCTTCTCAAGGATGTCTTCTTTCTACCCCCTTTGTATCTAAAGCCCTCTCCCGTCTTAAACCTTTTTCACTGACTGCCCCACACCTCTGGAATGCCCTTCCCCTCAGTACCCGACTAGCACCCTCTCTATCCACCTTTAAGACCCACCTTAAGACACACTTGCTTAAAGAAGCATATGAATAGCACTGTGGATATTCTAAACACGATACATAATGCTTGGCCCCCTGCAGACGCACTTACCAGAACTCCCTCCTACTGTCTCTGTACGTTCTCCCTACCTACCAATTAGACTGTAAGCTCCTCGGGGCAGGGACTCCTCTTCCGAAATGTTACTTTTATGTCTAAAGCACTTATTCCCATGATCTGTTATTTATATTATCTGTTATTTATTTGATTACCACATGTATTACTACTGTGAAGCGCTATGTACACTAATGGCGCTATATAAATAAAGACATACAATACAATACAATACTATATAACAGAATTTAAATTTCCCTTAAGAAAAGTTGCATGATGTAACCTTATAAAAAAACAAAAAACAGAACAACAAATTGAGTGTAAAAATATTATTTGTACTAATAAGTACTTGAGCCTTTCCATAGTCTCATTGCGGCCAGTGACAAAAATATTTACACTGCCATCTGCTAGAGAGCCCGACATATATGAAATTGAAATACTTTATTTTAAATTATAGACTAAAGCAGTAAAATTCAGGGCATTATTGAAAACCCTGCTCTCTGATTGGTTAAAATTCCGGGCATTATCCAATCAGTAATGCCCAGAATTTTAGCAACTTGCAAAGTGCAGTTTTCAATGTGTTTATTTCCAGCCAATCAGCTTTCAGAACAGCTGAGACAGGGCAGGGGATTGGTCTGAATGAAGTAACAGCTCTGAGACAGGGCAGGGGATTGGTTTGCACGAAGTAAAAGCTCGGAGACAGGGCAGGGGATTGGTCAGGATGTATCAGCCATGGATTGACTCCTCCCCCTCCCGAGCTGACAGATTTTCTGAGCAGATACAGTTGATTTGGGGGGGGGGGGGGAAGGGGAGTCTGCAAAGAAGTAAGTGGCTGTCAGCAGTTTCTTTGTGGCTGAAGATTGTGTGTGTGTGCTGTTGTGTTGTATATCTGTGTAGAGGTGCTGTGTGTGTATAGAGCTCCAGTTTGTATGTGTGTCAGTGTCAGTAGCAGTGTTTATGGGTGTAGCATGTGTGTGTAGTAGAAGTTTGTGTGTGTAGAGGTGCTGTGTATAGAGGTGCAGTGTTGTGTGTGTGGGTGTATGTTGTGTGTGTAGGTTATGTGTTGTGTATAGAGGTGCAGTGTTGTGTGTGTGTGGGGTGTGTGTAGAGGTGCTGTGTTGTGTATAGAGGTGCAGTGTTGTGTGTGTGTGTGTGTGTGGGGGTGTGTGTGTGTAGAGGTGCTGTGTTGTGTGTAGAGGTGGGGGGGAGAGTGCAATGTTTAGTAAGTGGCGGCATTTTTTATTGTGGCTGCAGTGTGTGTGTGTGTGTGTGTGGTGTGCTGTTGTATGTGTAGCAGCAGTTTGTGTATGGTGTGTGTGTGTGTGTGTGTGTGTGTGTGTGTGTGTCAGCAGCAGTGTTTATGGGTGTAGCATGTGTGTGTAGAGCTGCTGTGTTGTATGTGTAGAGGTGCTGTGTTGTGTGTGTAGAGGTGCTGTGTTGTGAGTGTAGAAGAGGTGCTGTGTTGTGTGTCTAGAGCTCCAGTGTGTGGTGTGCTTGTGTGTGTAGAGGTGCTGTGTGTGTTGTGTGTGTGTGTGTGTGTGTGTGTGTGTGTGTGTGTGTGTGTGTGTGTGTGTGTGTGTGTGTGTGTGTGTGTGTGTGTGTGTGTGTGTGTGTGTGTGTACACAGAGGGGGCGGCAGTGTGTGGATATAGATATCTGCAGTGTAAGAATATATAGAGGTGGTTTCATGTATTTACCATTTAATTTTAATACAAAAATCTATTTAACTATACAGAAGTGTCTATTATTTATGAAAAAAGCCTACATTTAGCCTATAATAGTAATAATCCCCTCAGAACAGGGCATTACTGGCCAATAATGCCTGGCTGGGTTAAAGTCCCTCGGCTTCGCCTCGGGCCTTCAACTCTTCCAGCCAGGGATTTATTGGCCAGTAATGCCCTGTTCTTCGGGGATTATTACTTAAATACATTTAAAAACTCTACAAATGGCAAGAAGTGATTCCGCTGGCATCACACGGCACATAAAGTGTTATTGGGATAAGTCTAAGGCACCTTACGGCAGGGGGGCGCAGGATTTTTGGGGGGAGGTGGGGCAGTTGCAGAGGCTCCGCGCTCTTCCCTAAGGTATTTAAATTCAATGCCAGGGTAGCATGAGGCCTCTGTAACACACTAACCGGGATTCAGAAGACTTGGTGTGACGCGTCTCCATGACAATGCGGCGTCACATGACCGCGTGGCGTCAATTGACACCCATCACAATGGGGTAACACGGAATCAAATTATGTCACAGGGTCACTTGAGTCACATGAGCCCGCAACATCATTTGATGCCGGCATCAAAGGTAAGGGGGGCGCGAGGACTGGGGGAGCAGGCAGGGTGGTGCAGTGCCAAACGTTTGTCACCCATGCCTTACGGTAATGGGGCCCAAACTTATTTCCCTGTGCTCCCCTGCCGACAGACACCTCACTCCCACGTCCCCCCTCATCTCCGCTCCGGCGTCATGACCTCGCGGCGTCATTTGACGCCACGTTGCCATGGCGACGCAGGAAGGAAGCCATCGGAGCCAAGGTAATTAAAGGCTTACAGAGGCCCTGCAGCTCCCCTGGCACTTCATTTAAATGCCTTCGGGAAGCACGCGGGGCCTCTGTAAACCCCGCACCACCCGCAGGCAGTCTCGCGCCCCCCTAGGGGTCGCGCCCCCCAGTTTGCGCACCGCTGCCTTACGGTATGAGAAATATGGCATGGTGTCAGACCTAACAGGATTAGAAGTTGAATTTGCACAACCTCTGTTATTTAGGATAACAGCTCTAGCAATGTGAGCTAAGCAAGCTGATGGCTGACATCACTGTCACAGCATACATTTGAGCTCTACTTCTCACTGTGTGCACAATCTCATACTTGTACGGAACACTTTACCCTCTTCAGGGATAGATATTTAATATGCAGTCTTTTGCCATGAGAAACCATCTGACATGGAAAGACACCTTACAGTCCATTTATTTAAATAGGCTGTAATGTATTCCAGCACCAAAGGAGCCTTATACAGTATTAGAACACTGCTTAGTTAATATGGCCAACTGTCTTTATCCTTTACAAGATTAGAAGTACAAACTCAAGTCACTAGCTCACTTTCATATAGTACTTTCTCTTTGCATCTGCTTTATTTTCTGTGCTTCACCTTGTTTTTACTTGTGTGTGTCAGAAACCTGTGTTTTATTTAATCTCATCAGGCCTCAGTAACTCAGCCCTCAGTACATATTACTTTGTTCTTAAATTCCTTTCAAGGTTGCAATCAAAAACATAGATATCCCTTGGAGGTATGCTAGTAGACAGTCACAGTGATTCACAGCTAGCTATCAGCTTGTTTAGCTCACAATGGTAGCTAACGAGCTGCTGTCTAGAAAAGCAGTGGTTGTGGGTTCCTGTTGGGTCTGACACCATCCAGTCATTAGGTGGTTATTTAGGCTTATCAGTTGGTATGGAAATCTTTGTGTGTGATGGAACTCATTTGAATAAACTTTTCATAGTCATTATCATATCTCCCATGGTACCTCAGGTCTGCTCTTTTTTTTGAGCATGTGTCTCTCCCTAATTTATTTGGAGGGAAGCTTGAAGGGATATATATACTACTGAATTGGAAGTCTCTCCTCTCCGATCCACTGAATTTCGCAGCTGAAATAAAAGTGGCCGAGTCCAGGTTGGATTTGAAATTGAAGAAAAATTTGCCCATCTCAAATGATTTGGTCCTTATTTCCAGAACCAAAGTACATATGCTAGGAGTGAGCTGCAATATGGTTCTAGGGAGCATTCTCTTAGCAAAAGGCAGCCTCCAAAAACATTTGGCTTCAAGGTTTTGTTATCTAGTTAAATAGCAACATGCAATATAGTAATGCTCACATTATCTAAATACATTGAAACCATATGGAGCACATGTAAGACCTTTAGGGGCAAGATGATATGATGACCTAGTTGCTCCAAAAAAATGTTATAATCATAGCAACATGGATTTATGGCTTAGCTCAGACACCAGTCTACCTTCCTAAGGGCAGCTGGCAGCCAACCTATGATAACTTTAACGATTGATTAAAGGATCAGCAGTACATTTAGTGGGGTAAACCACACAGAATATGTTAGAACTATGCCTGCAGCTCTTACAGAATGGAATCTATATATATATATATATATATATGTATGTATATATATATAGATTCCATTCTGTAAGAGCTGCAGGCATAGTGCTGATCCTTTAATCAATCGTTAAAGTTATCATAGGTTGGCTGCCAGCTGCCCTTAGGAAGGTAGACTGGTGTCTGAGCTAAGCTATAAATCCATGTTGCTATGATTATAACATTTTTTTTGGAGCAACTAGGTCATATACATACAGTATATACATACGCAGATGGATCAAACTAGGTCATATACACACAGTATATACATACGCAGATGGATCAAAGATTCTTCTCATAAGTTGTGGGAAGTATATAGCTTATTGCAAGTTCACAGACGGTGTAACAGTTCAATTCTGAGTTTGCAGACATCTTCAAATCTGGGGCTAATTAAAATCTACCAAATGATCCCAGTGAAGTTCACAGTTACAGTATCTTGGAATTGCTAATTACTGTTCTCCTTTTATCCCAGACTTCTCTACTCTCACTATACCACTTACAGAACTCACAAAAACGGATGCACTAAAAAGCATTCAGAAAAAAAGAAAAATCTGTATTTCAAAGGCTAAAACAAAGTTTGACAAGTACCTTAATCCCCAAAGTGAGACAACTCATAGTGAATAGCAGACCAGTTGGATTAGGTGCCTGCCAAAGATAAAGACAGATGTATATATCTGATAGTAGTCGCTTCATCAATGATGTGTGTAGCCAAGTCCCCTTGGGCTACTAATTTTCTGTCCCCTCTAGCACTGTAAGTCCCAGTAAAGAGCGGGCAGTGTTAGGAGCAAATTCTGCAGGGCCTGGTTGTGTTACCTAATGAGTACAGGAGTAGCCTGATACTATAAGGGGGGCCTATGACTGATAGGAGGCTGGCTTACAAGTCACTCCCCTGGGAAGGATGGGGTTTCCCTCTAGAGGTTAGAGTAAGGCTGCGTCCATAGTCGGGCAGACCGTGCGGAGGTGTGCGCACGCTGACCGATCAAACTGCCTTAGGCAGGTGGCAGGCCGGTCACGTGAGGGCGAACCAGCTCCATGAAGTCACTGGCACGCCCCCAGATGGCGTGCGTACCATGGCCAGGGAATGCACCCACTTTCTCTCAGCCTCCGCTCTCCTCCGCACGGCAGAACTTACTATGTCCGCAGCCTGAGGGTTTTGGGAGTTATTTCTGTGCTTCCCTCCTTGCTATGAGGACACAGCAGTAAGTCTCTCCTGGATAGGAGTGGGCTGAGGGTGTAAGGTATGCTGAGGAAGGATGCTCAGGGCCTCAAGCCCGGGGTACTGCCTTCAGGGAATGGAACCAGTACTGATCCTAATAAACTCAGTTATACCGTCTCTGGTGTGATGTCTGGAATGTGAACACTAAGAGGAGTTGCCTATGAAGTTCATCCTGGCTGCACCAGGATCCTCCTGGGCTGGAGGCTCTACTCTGACCGAAGAACCATCACTGAGAGCCTGTCCTGATGCCTCCCTATGCCATCACAGAGTTCTTAGGCCTTCTATTCTACCTAACAGGTATGCACCCGCACCAGAATACACAGGTAGCTATATGATCTCACTTAGGGTGGGGGAAAGGGTGCTACACGTGGAAAAGAGGTATTCTCAAACATAGTGTGAAACTTTAGCGATTTTATGGAGCCGTCAATACTTTTATTTGCATTTGTATGGCAGCCCCTTTGTGCTTTCTCCAGCTTTGTTTTTCTGCTCTTGTTGTTGCTTAGTAACCCTTTGCTCCAGTTCCTCCCGTTACCTGTTCCCTCTGCTCTTATGTATCTTTTTACTAAAGCTGTCCATCAGCCTGTCCATCAGCAACTATTCTTGTCCCTCCTTTGGGGTCTTGTTTATGCTTTATTCTGTTCCTGCTTCTGGGGAGTGTTTCCGGTTTTCCCCTGAGGGTCAGTGCTGCAGCTTGTTCTCTCAGCTTTGGCAGTCTGTGGCTTTGTCTCACCCCCCTGCCCTCCTAGGGATAGCATTGTTTTTTTTTACCATACTCCTTATTTTGTGCATTTTGGAACGTTTTCCCTTAATTTCTGTTTGTTTGTGCCTGTCAATAAATATAATTCTGAGATTTAAGGGAGATTCCATCATTGCATGAAAGAAGGGGATGATTTTAGCTGCTTGTCAAAGTTTACTGAGCCCCAAGAAACCCAGGACAGAACACCCTTTCCATTAATAACAGACCACAAATCTTAGCAGTTACTATGGAACAATCCAAGGTCAACCCCACCAGCATGAAGAATGTTATGGAGCTAAGGTTGCAACAGTACAATTTTAAATTGGCCTGTAACTCCAGAAGCAATTGAATAGGGCCACAAAGTGTCTTTCAGCCCGGAAGGTGTCTCATAGAACAACATTTTCTAGTAAATATGACCCTACATGTCAAGGCATCCTACAGTATACCAGCAGCAGCATCAGTTTAAAATGTACAAGCTTGAAAGCGTGTCCCATATAATTCAGTCCAAAGGTATTGTCCCTGCAACAAATACAAGAAGTCAAAATGAATGACTCAGCACTGCAAGCATTTTTGGTACAAAAAGGAAAATGTCACATTATAAACTGAGTCACTCCACATGGAAAGGAACTGAAGTATTCTGCACAGTTATCTAAAGAGATCACAGCAGCACCAGACAATAGTGTGATTTTGCTCTACGTGTATATATGGAAATTGGATACTAATACCAACTTTGCAGCAGCAGTGCGTTATCTCTAGCTCTTGAAGGCCATTAAGGAATCGTAAAAAGATTACTATGAAAACAAATATGGTTTCGTTTGATAGATCAAGAGGCTGAAAACATGATACAATGCTGTATTACATGCCAAGCTACAACAGCAGATCACTGAATGTCAGATCAGACTTGCCTAATGTAAGTCATGTACAGTAAGTATTGGTCTTTATGGTCCATTTCATAGTGGTGAATACTTGATGGTCACCAGTGATAATTATTCTTGGTACCCAGTGAATGTAGAATTGATCAAACTAACTTACCCATTGAAGTTATACAGTACCTATATTGGACAATAGTTGTCCCTTCAATGGAACATTGCTCAACATATAACATTAAAGCACACAAAAATCACTCCCTTCTGCACACAAGCCAATCCTGAAACTGAAAGGTTCATGACTCTAGGCATGCTTAGGTTGTGTAGAGTCTTAAAGGATTCACGTTAAGCTCTCAAGTAGATGACGGAGAACGTGTGCATGCACAGTGCACGTCAGCCTATCAAAACTGCATATTGATACTCCTCCAAGAAGTCATACAGGTAATGACACAAAACTGTGCGCTTACTGAGCCTTTGCACATCAATGTCTTTATTTCCTGTCTTCTACTTCATTGAACATCCTGTCTCTCCCATAGGGGGGATGGCTGCTAATGCATGAGGACACAGCTGCCTACGTGTCCTGTGCTTCCTCCTTGCGAGATACAGATATTGTATGGGCCCGGAGAGCACTCCATTTTATGGTATCTGTATGGCTTTTTAGTCAAGTATGTTTAGTAAACCCCTTTCTGCACTGGAAGACACCTTAAAGACACTGGAAGGTAACTTATGTCAGAAGGCGCTTAGTAACAAGCCCCATACAGTATCTGTTCGGGTCAAACAGGAGAAAAGACTCAAAATAAAAATATATATCAAACATTGTGTTACCAAAAATCCAAAGTTAAGTAATGCAAAATAATATTAAAAAGGGGACATTGGGGCCTATGGCTTTTTTTGGTGCAAAATTGACACGTGGCAAACTCAATTTCAATTACACTTGTGTTCTCCAATGTACAGTACCAAGCTCAAACTTAATTATCTGTGACGGCTGTGTTAAAAAAAAATCAAAAAAATTGGTGTACAGATGTAAATGTTATGTACTAAAAAAATGAGTCCAAGAAGGAGTTCAACTTGGTGTAAACTCCAAAAAGGCTTGCAATAGTGTCAGCGCAGAGAGAAGTTGTAATGTATTAACCCAAAAATGTGTTTAGTGTTTCATTATATAGGTTACAAATATATTGTTCTCCCAGTACGTAAATAATATTACACTCTAATTTATCATCATTTAAAAAGACACAATTTGTTTTTTATTTAAATTGTATCAAATCAGGTATGAAAATGTGAGGGATGCATCAAAAATAATTTCAACAACAAATGAAAACAACAAATTATTTGTCGTACTGAAATTATTCGTGTGTGAAACCTTCATATATAAAACACACATTTTGTTGAAAGTTTGTATTACTTTTTAACACTGAAATTTTGATGTACAAATATAAATATGTTTTTGGAGATCTTAGAATACATAGGCCTATCTTTTGTGATGAGTTATCATTTTTGATATGAACTTTTTGATATGTGTATTTTTTGGTGATTATTTTCATGATGTTGAAATTATTGTTGCATTATTTGTTGTGCTCGGTTTCTTTTCTTGTGACGCGCGGCCTCCCCTTTTCTTTTATTATTTCAAATAAAATGTTTGCCCATACGAATTAAAAGTAGACATTGGTAATAAACCGAAAATGTTTCTTGAAAATATACTTACGAATTTTTTGTTTTCTATTAATAATGTTGACTCATTCAGTTCCACGTTCAACTTCACAACATTACCTTGTTGGGTTCTAAATAACAATTCTTTATCTACAAGAAAAGAAATAAAATATATTCATGAGAATATCACACATTTTTCTACATATAGACTTTCAATTTTTAAGTAGAAATTCTGCAGTGAATTGACTGCATTTTTTAAATGGGCTTTTAAGCAGCAATCTATGTAATCAGGATAAATATGACATTGATGTTCAAATTCAGGGCCCTCCAGCAATGGGTGTCCATTGAATACACAAAAATAGTCCCTATCAGGCACCTGCAAGCAAGCTAATCAATAAGGATAAGCAATGTCCTCACCACAATGAATATGTTGCTAGTAGAATGTTTATTGCAGCCATTCTGGAAGAGGGCAATAGTTTTCTTAATATAAAGTCCATTTTGGACACAAACAGTGGGGAGGTCCATAGGTAAGACCGATTTTTTTGAAGGTTCCACTTAAAATGACTGGCACTGATATGTTTCAATGGCTCCCTACAATTGACTGATGCCTTAAAAACCAGTATAGGCATTTTTAAATCATTCATGGAAACATGGATCTAACTTAAATGTAATTTAACCCACATATTTCCCAAGTATCTCAGGTGTGTTGAGTTTTATGCACAGGTATTTCTCCACATGTTGTATAAAGGAGGTTTTGGGGAGGTTTATAAGTCACTTGGGGGGAGGAGTAGGGATTAAGTATGACCTTGTAAACTATTGCAATTCAAGTTTAAATTAGAGGACTACAAATTAATCTATTTTGCCCTCTCCAAAATTGGTATCTCTCTCACTTCCTTTCCAGATAAAGCCCTATTTTGCCAACTTTAGAGATTTGTGTCTGTGATTTTTTAGGTCATCTGCAAAATCGCGCCTTAATGATAATCCCATGAATATGTAATTTTGCAAGTTTGCCTCATTTGCATACTTCGCAGAATCGCAGTTTGAACATGCGATAAGGGCTTAATAAATATGAGATGCAAAAGCATGTAAAACATTTGTTTTCGCCTCAAAATGCACTTATTGCAGTTCAATGAATAGGCCCCTTTAGAGTTACAAATTGCTCTAATCTGAATATCAGGCAGGGTGACTCATACTCTCCATAATTTAAAAGGTGGTAAAATTGTACCAGTATCTTATATCATCTCTGTGAGATAATGTGATACAGATGTACTGTAGCAGACCTTATTACACCTGTTATCGCACAATATCGTGTTACCACTGCTGCAATGTTTATTGTGTGATTTACTGCAACTCTATTGCGATTTTGTAAACTACAGGTTTTACTCCTGTAAATGCAAACAAGCCAACGCTTTCATTAAGGAGATAACATGTTACTATTCTTTTCAATGGCACTGTGATAAATCTCACATACTGTACATCCTGTAGTATCCTGGTGCACCGCGTTCTGTTTTAAGCTCCCTGGGGCTCAGTGAGATTTGACAGACAGGTAAACTCGTCTCCTTCTGCAAGCAAATAAAGTCCTCCTTGGATTTCTGATAAACTTTATTATGGATGTAGCCAGGTCCCCCTCCTTTGTCCCCCTCGCGCACTCACCCCCTCCTTCCCCGTTGCGCGCGTGGTTGTATTGCGGCCGGTTGCTAGGGAAGCGGATCGGGCGGTTGCCGGGGACGCGAGCGGCGAGCAGGCCGGTTGCCGGGGACGCGATCGGGCCGTCGCTAAGGCCGCGATCGCGTTGCCACCGGCCCGGCGGCTAGCGGAGCAGGGAGCCGCTATGACAGGTAGCTCGCGCATGCGCAGGAGGCCAGCTAGCGCGGGAGGCTCCAGATAGCTCGCGCATGCGCGAGAATAGACGGCCAGCCCCCAGGGTGCATAGGGGCAGAGACACCTGACGCCAGGGAGCCAATCAGAAGGCCAGATTCCCCTGCTAGCAAGGAGATACATTTCGCGGGGTTTTGCAGCCACGCAGTCACTCAGGATCCGGACCAGCTAGGGGTAGGAGGTGGATGCAGGTGTGAGTGACCCTCTGCATTAGGCCAGCAGCCCCCAAGGTCCCAGTTAGGTCCTGAGTCATCTATTAGCTTGTGGAGCTTAGGGACAGGCCCTAGATAGGGACACTGCCCCATTTATTGGTTGAATAGACAGGGACACAGTGTTGAAGCCGTGCGGCCCTGTGAGGTGGGTTCTGGGCTCAGAACACCACCCAAGACCCTGCGACAAGGAGTGACATTGTTCGGGCTGGACTTTCAACCCACGCGGTGTGGAGGACCCCGTCGGATCGTGTGGATTTATATCGCGGTACCCGTGGCTGGAGCCCGGGCAGGTAACCTGCAACTCACGTGCACCAACCAGGCCTATCACCAAACATAGTGGCTGCGCAGTCACACACACACATGTACAGTGGTATTTGACTTCGAGAACACGAGACATTTGGGTGGGGGTTACTGGACACAGGGTGGGGTCACATTGTGGGTGGTTAGCGTCCGCCGTGACGCCTAGAGGTGGTTAGCGTCCGCCGTGACGCCTAGAGGTGGTTAGCGTCCGCCGTGACGCCTAGAGGTGATAGCGTCCGCCGTGACGCCTAGAGGTGGTAGCGTCCGCCGTGACGCCTAGTGTGGTTAGCGCCCGCCGTGGCGCATGATGCTGTTATGCTGTTTTGATGTTATGCTGTTACGTGATATGTGTGTTTCCATGCAGTAAAGCCCGTCCTGTTTTATATTCGGTAGTGTTGTGTGGTTGTTTCCTGTGAGGGCCTCCTCCCACTCCGTTGGGATCCCTCCCAGGTGGAGGCGTTGCACCAAGAGATGTATGATACAGATGTACCCCAGGTTCCCCAAGCGGAGGCTTAGGCTCCTGAGAGCCACACAGGTTGCACAGCAAGTAGTAGCGGCGGTAGTCATAGGGAACACCCGTTACATTTGGAGGCGCTGCTGAGAGTCAGACCTGGGGTGCCCGAACTCAGTAAAAATGTCGTTAGGTTACACGTTACCTTCCCGCCAAAAGGTGTACACGTGGGCGGTAAAAAGGCAAGTCCCGCCCTCACAAACCCTTGCTGTAGGACAAGTGCCCGCCAATGCCTCGTCCTATGAACTATGTTTAATCCTGATGCAGTACCCCGGCTTAGAAGATGCCAGAATCTTGGGTCGCCGCTCCGACCCCGACGGGTCATGGTGCACCGTATTAATCACTGGGGGATGTGAATTGTCGCCCCAACAAGGCCCGTCCAACTTGCGTTTCCACGGGGCCCTCAGCTCAGGGTGTCCTGTTATATATCCTGAGATGCCGATAAAACCCGAACCCTGTAGCCCCAGGACAGAACTGCTAGAGACTAGTATGAGCATGTCCCTGTCCCCACCAGAAAGTATATGTGGGGATGAGGCCAGTGTATTATCCTGTGCTAATTGTCGCTCAAGCAGACGGAGCTCCAGCCCCAGTAGAATGGGAGAAATCCAATTACTAGCCCAGGCCATCCAACAACTGGGTAGGCCCAAGCACGAATCCCCTTCCCCTCAGCCATACCGCAAGTTAAAGCTCTTTTCAGGGGTAAACCCTACTCCCACTGGTGAAGAGGCTTTTGATGTTTGGAAGGAATATGCTTCACAGGTACTGGAAGAGTGGACCTGTCCTGATGAGGTGAAAAGACAACGAATCATGGAGTGCCTGCGCCCGCCTGCGTCCACTACCATCAAGATGTATAAGGATCAGCATACTGGGGTTACCGCACATCAGATGATGGAGTCGCTTACCCGGGCATATGGTAAGGAAGATGATGTGAGTGAGCTATGGACTAAGTATTACAATCTCCGCCAGAAAAAGGGGGAAGACCTATCCGAGTTCATACAACGGATCCAGTTGCTCTTGTGGGAGCTACGTTCCCGCCAAGTCATCAAGGCCTCAGAAGTAAATGAGTATAGGCGCACTCAATTCCTGCGGGGAGCCATACCCACGCACCCTATCGTGATAATGATCAGATGCACGCTACAGAAGGGAGACCCCCCTACTCTAGAAGACCTACTGGATGAGGTGAAGGGTCATGAGGCCTATACTAGGTTGCATACGCCCAAGAAGGCCAAAGACCCGCGCAAGGATGAGACCAAGGAAGCAACAGTGCCCAAAGCAAAGGGGAGCAAGAGCGGTAAGGATACGGCCACCCCGGAGGTGCCTAGGTCCGCTCCCAGGTCACTTGACGGTCCGGGTCCCCGCCCAGACTTCCGTTGCTTCAACTGTGGCGAGCAGGGCCATGTTGCAAGGAACTGTTCAAACCCCACTAAGGCCCAGACCTACACCGTGACCGTGCGGAAGGCAAGCTCGTCCCTATCAACCGTACCCGAGGATGTTGCCGAGGAGTCGGGGAGGCCTTCCACGGAGGAGACGCCCCCGGCCGATGCTTACTGCCGAGTAGGGCCCACCGCTGTAATAAGAGTCGTCGTGGAGGGGATATACTCTTCAGCACTTCTGGACACTGGATCACAAGTGACCATCATCTACCGTCCATTCTACGACCAGCACCTCAGCCATCTTCCCTTGCAGTCAGCCGAAAAGATGAAGTTATGGGGACTGAGTAAAGATGATTATCCCATAGACGGAATAGTAGCGGTCAAGCTGGATATCTTGCAGTTGAACACTAACAAGTCGCATCCCATGCTGGTGGAAGCTTTGGTCTGTCCAGAGGCTCGGGAACATCCCAGTGCCCCCATCATACTAGGCACGAATGCCGATATTGTGAGGTCGGTGATTCGCTCATTCCTACAAGAAGCCGGCGAGCTACCGTTGTCATCCCTGAATATAGCCCCTGGCCTGCGGGAAGAATGCTATAGGGTGGCGTATGAGGAAGAGTATGGTGAAATCTTTAACCAAGAGCGAGGGTTATTGCAGATTCCACCAGGGGGAGTGAGGCACGTGACAGCGCTGATCAAGTACCCCAGTCGGCACGAACACGACCGATACTTCTCGCTAGAGACCCTCCCCGAGTCTGAGAATCAGTGGGGATACCGAATGATACCTGAAGTACGGGATTGGCCATCTACCGTCCCCAGGAAGATTACTGTGTCTATCCAGAACATGTCTCTCCATACCGTGCCGCTGGAAGTAGGACAAAGGTTGGGTAGAATTTATCCTGTGGATCCTGTAGACGACCCAGTGACCGTTCACACTGCCCGTGTGGGAGAAGAGGCCGAGGCACTACAATTCGACTTCGGAGAGTCTCCCCTGGAAGAAGCATGGAAAGAGAAGCTACGTGCTCAGTTGAGAGAGAGACGAGATGTGTTCTCTACTAGTGAGATGGACGTGGGATGCAGCAGAAGCGCTCAGCACACGATTCGTCTGAATGATGACACGCCATTTAGGGAAAGGTCGCGCCGCTTAGCTCCCAGAGATGTGGAGGATGTGCGGGGTGTCCTGAACGAGATGGAAACGGCCGGCATAGTGACCGGATCTCGGAGTCCCTATGCCTCACCGATTGTGGTGGTACGAAAGAAGAATGGGTCTGTTCGATTGTGCGTGGACTACAGAACATTGAACAGACGTACTGTGCCTGACCAATACACGCTACCCCGAATAGAGGAGATTCTCAGCGCACTGTCCGGAAGCCAGTGGTTTAGCGTGTTGGACCTTCGATCTGGGTATTACCAGGTTCCGATGAGCCCTACTGATCAAGAAAAGACGGCGTTCGTCTGTCCCCTGGGATTTTATCAGTTCACTCGGATGCCCCAAGGTATCTGTGGCGCTCCAGCCACTTTCCAACGGCTTATGGAAAAGACGATTGGAGATATGTGTCCGCGTGAGTGTTTGGTCTATCTAGACGACATAATTGTGTTCGGAGCCACCCTTGAAGAACACGAGACTAGGCTGATGAAAGTATTGGATCGCTTAGGGAAAGAAGGCCTGAAGCTCTCATTGGATAAGTGCCGCTTCTGTCGAACATCGGTCACTTATGTGGGTCATATCGTGTCCGCAGACGGAGTGGCTACCGACCCGGCCAAGGTGGAGGCGGTGGTGAATTGGCCAAGACCCGAGAATGTGATGGAGCTGAGGTCATTTCTCGGGTTCTGTGGATATTATAGAAGATTCGTGGATGGATACTCCAAGAAGGCAGCTGTGCTGAACGATCTGCTGAAGGTCTATCCAGAGGAACCCAAGCAGAAGAGGACCCCCCCCAGGACCCCCTTCGGGGATCGGTGGACGCCTGCTTGTGAAGAAGCATTTAAGAGGCTGAAGAATAGTTTAACAGAGGCTCCCGTTCTAGCATATGCTGACCCGGAGAAGCCTTACATTCTGCACGTGGATGCCAGCCTCAACGGATTGGGAGCTGTACTACACCAGAAGTACCCCACTGGGCTTCGTCCTGTGGCGTATGCAAGTAGAAGTTTGACTCCCAGTGAAAAGAATTATCCAGTTCACAAATTGGAGTTCCTCGCCCTCAAATGGGCCATATCTGACAAACTACATGATTACCTATATGGGGTCACCTTCGAGGTCCGAACAGACAACAATCCGCTGACCTATGTACAAACCACGGCCAAGTTAGATGCGACCGGTCACAGATGGTTGGCCACCCTCGCCAATTACCAGTTTTCTATGAAATATAAGCCTGGACCTCTCAATATAGGAGCCGATGCTCTATCTAGGAGATCGGGACTGGGCGAGACCGCCGACGATGGCCCTTGGGAAGAAATTCCAGGACCAGGAATGAGAGCTATGTGTTCCACTGCTGCTATTATAAACGACCGAGTGGCATTCTCCGAGCTACGAGTAGTGGATTCTTTAGGGTGTCGACCTCAAGCCCTTCCAGAAGCTTACTGCCACCCTGATGGCATGGGTCTAACACAAGACGTTATCTTCACGGTGAAGGAACTGGTACTAGCACAGACACATGATCCTGCGGCTAAGGCTGTCCGAGAGGCCCTACACAAAAATGACTCTTCACTGGTGAAACGGGCTCCTCGCGAGGATGTGGGTCTTCTCATGAGAGAATGGGATAAGTTTGAGATGGATAACGGCCTACTCTATAGGGTTGTTCAATTCCACAATCATCCTGACCGTCGACAACTATTTCTACCTCGGCGTATGCAAGGTCTCGTTTTAAGATCACTACATGATGATCATGGACATTTGGGGGTGGATAAGACCTTGGGTTTAGTGCGAGACCGGTTCTTTTGGCCTAGAATGCGGGAGTCAATTGAACAACACTGCAGAAAATGTCTACGGTGCATTCATAGGAAGACCCTTCCCACACGTGCTGCTCAAATGGGCCATCTCAAAAGTGCTGGGCCTATGGATTTAGTTTGTATGGACTTTTTGTGCATAGAGCCAGATTCAAGGGGTATAGGAAATGTGCTAGTAGTGACAGATCACTACACTCGATACGCTCAAGCCTTCCCCACGAAGGACCAGAAGGCTACCACAGTGGCTAAAGTGCTGTGGGAAAAGTATTTCGTGCATTATGGTCTGCCCAGCAGGATGCACTCTGACCAGGGATGGGATTTTGAGAGCAAGCTGATCAAAGAGTTGTTAACCCTGTTGAACATTCAAAAGTCCAGGACTACTCCCTACCACCCCGAGGGAGATGCGCTCCCTGAAAGATTTAATCGGACATTGCTGGACATGCTAGGCACTCTGAAAAATTCCCAAAAAGGAGAATGGAGTAAGCATGTTGAGGCCTTGGTGCATGCCTACAATTGCACTAGGCACGAGTCCACCGGATACACCCCATACTTCATGATGTTCGGGAGGGAAGCCAGACTGCCAATCGACATCCGCCTGCGGGTATCTACCGACGGGATACCCAACATGGCTCATTATCGATATGTGCAGAGACTCCAGGACAGTCTGCACCGTGCCTATCAGTTAGCTGAAAGAGCCACCGCTCGACTGAATGCCAATAATAAAAGACGGTACGACCACAAAGTACGCTATAGAGCGCTCCAACCAGGAGACGCAGTTCTCCTACGCAACTTAGGGATTCCAGGCAAGCACAAGTTAGCTGATCGCTGGAGGGAGGGGCCTTTTCAAGTAGAGTCCCAAATGCCGGGCCTCCCTGTTTATCGCATACGTGACGTGAATGGCAAAGTAAAAGTTTGGCACTGAAACCACTTGTTACCTATCTCCCAACTGGGAGAAAGTGAACCTGAAACAGAAACAGTAATGAACGACAGTGAGCCTGAAGAGGCTATTGCGAATCCCGGCCCCATAGATGAGACAATTCCGGATCCTTTGGAGGGAACATCCAACAGAGACTGGTGGGCACCTCCCGAAGGCGCAACAAGTAAGGGGCCAGCTGACAAAGTACCTCCATCGGAATTTTCACCAAGTAATCAATCATTAGATCCTACCACTCCAAGTTTTGTGCCTCAAAGAGACAATGTTCAGTTGCAAAGAGACTTTCCCCAAACTGGTTCACCCTCTGCCAGAGAGTCTAGGCCTCAAGCCTACGATGGTCTGTCTCAAGAGGAAGAAATGGAGACTGAGACTCGCAGGAGTCAGAGAGTGAGACGCCCTCCCACTAGAGTGGCTTATGATTCTTTAGGGGCACCTCACTATGAGTCTCAGCAGCAAGCTAAAGCCAAGCTAGCCTCAGTTATCAATATGTTTGTTGAACTGTACAATCTCGTTTAGAGTAATCGTTATGTTGTACTTTAACACTGCATTTTTATTATATAATTTTTGTACACTGTTGGAAGGTTATGTGGTTCAAGCGAGGACGTTGGAGTTTTCACCAGGGGGAGGATGTAGCCAGGTCCCCCTCCTTTGTCCCCCTCGCGCACTCACCCCCTCCTTCCCCGTTGCGCGCGTGGTTGTATTGCGGCCGGTTGCTAGGGAAGCGGATCGGGCGGTTGCCGGGGACGCGAGCGGCGAGCAGGCCGGTTGCCGGGGACGCGATCGGGCCGTCGCTAAGGCCGCGATCGCGTTGCCACCGGCCCGGCGGCTAGCGGAGCAGGGAGCCGCTATGACAGGTAGCTCGCGCATGCGCAGGAGGCCAGCTAGCGCGGGAGGCTCCAGATAGCTCGCGCATGCGCGAGAATAGACGGCCAGCCCCCAGGGTGCATAGGGGCAGAGACACCTGACGCCAGGGAGCCAATCAGAAGGCCAGATTCCCCTGCTAGCAAGGAGATACATTTCGCGGGGTTTTGCAGCCACGCAGTCACTCAGGATCCGGACCAGCTAGGGGTAGGAGGTGGATGCAGGGGTGAGTGACCCTCTGCATTAGACCAGCAGCCCCCAAGGTCCCAGTTAGGTCCTGAGTCATCTATTAGCTTGTGGAGCTTAGGGACAGGCCCTAGATAGGGACACTGCCCCATTTATTGGTTGAATAGACAGGGACACAGTGTTGAAGCCGTGCGGCCCTGTGAGGTGGGTTCTGGGCTCAGAACACCACCCAAGACCCTGCGACAAGGAGTGACATTGTTCGCGCTGGACTTTCAACCCACGCGGTGTGGAGGACCCCGTCGGATCGTGTGGATTTATATCGCGGTACCCGTGGCTGGAGCCCGGGCAGGTAACCTGCAACTCAAGTGCACCAACCAGGCCTATCACCAAACATAGTGGCTGCGCAGTCACACACACACATGTACAGTGGTATTTGACTTCGAGAACACGAGACATTTGGGTGGGGGTTACTGGACACAGGGTGGGGTCACATTGTGGGTGGTTAGCGTCCGCCGTGACGCCTAGAGGTGGTTAGCGTCCGCCGTGACGCCTAGAGGTGGTTAGCGTCCGCCGTGACGCCTAGAGGTGATAGCGTCCGCCGTGACGCCTAGAGGTGGTAGCGTCCGCCGTGACGCCTAGTGTGGTTAGCGCCCGCCGTGGCGCATGATGCTGTTATGCTGTTTTGATGTTATGCTGTTACGTGATATGTGTGTTTCCATGCAGTAAAGCCCGTGCTGTTTTATATTCGGTAGTGTTGTGTGGTTGTTTCCTGTGAGGGCCTCCTCCCACTCCGTTGGGATCCCTCCCAGGTGGAGGCGTTGCACCAAGAGATGTATGATACAGATGTACCCCAGGTTCCCCAAGCGGAGGCTTAGGCTCCTGAGAGCCACACAGGTTGCACAGCAAGTAGTAGCGGCGGTAGTCATAGGGAACACCCGTTACATGAACACAATGCATAAATTAGGGGAAGTTTAAAAAAACAATGCTATCACAGGGAGAGCAGTTTGGGGCAGACCACTAGCAATGGCTGCAAGCTGAAAAGGACTGAGGCCTTGCCCCCGCTGCCTACTACAGCGTCCGCTGTGGCGGACGCTGCACGCACGAGAGCCCTCCCCGCAATGGCGCCGGGCCCGCTGCGAGGGGGGGCCGCAGCGCTCGCGCGAGAGCTACTCCTGCTCTCAATAGAATTGAGAGCAGGACTCGCGTCGAGCGGCTAGGCACGCCCCCCGGCAGTTCAGCCAATGAGGGCGAACCTGCTGGGTGACGTCATGGCCGCGCCCCCGTCACTCCTCCGCCACGCCCCCCGGTCTCTCCTCCTGCAGTGAGCTGCAGACCGGGGAATCGGCTGAACGCGCCGCCAAAAGCGCGGGCGCACGTTACAGTGGAGAGACCGGGGCCTTAGATTGATGCAACAGCCTCACACAAGGAAATAAAGCAGGGCTATACCAAGTGCTAGGGATCTAGGAATATACCATTATCTGTAGGGCCAGGAAAAGAGTTACTAGACAACAGGCTGAGATGACAGCTTAGTACTGTACATTACACATGTAGCGGTCATGTAAAATGCCTACAGTCATCTCTCCTGCTGGCAGTAAGGCCTGGTAAGTGTGGGCATGCCAGCAGTAATCATGGAGGTTTTCCCTCACACCCTGGTGGGGTGCTCTGTGTATGGCTGGGACTGGTCACATGCTCTGACTCCATGGTTAGTGATGTCAGAGGTGTGTCAGCCTCAGAAGCTTACATAAGGCACAGCACTGTGTTCTAAAGTTAGTTGCTGGAAAGTTCTACCTGAGTTGCTGTCTAGTTCAAGTCCAGTTGAGGAAGAGTTCTGTCAGTTATGATATAGTAACTCCATGGGAGGCTGTGTCCAGGGACCTGGCACAGGACAGTGATTCCTGCGGGAATAGTGAATCCCTGATCTAGGTGATATACCTATCTAAAGGGAGCACTGGCGAGATGAGCGGCTGAAGATACTCCTTGTGGAGGGCAGCTGCCCTGCCGTGTCAATAAAGATGAGTTCAGCCAGAAATCCTCTCGTGTATCTATCTGGAATGAGTGTACAGAGAGGAGCACCACGGAGGAGTTCCTCGCCAGGATCATCCCCTTGCGGACGCAGGGACCCTGGTGAGGTGGAGGCGCTGCACTGGAACTAGGTGAGACTCAGCACACTACCTCAGCTGCCTGTCTGACGGGTCCTCCCCACACACCATCATGCGGGAGACTCAGGAGTCCTGTAGCCAACAGGTGCACCATCAGGCATATCTACACTGTAATGGGGTCCGGTTAGACCACAGGGGCCAATGTGAGATTGGGTGGGTCAGGCCGGGCCAGAAATACCGTTACATTTGGAGGCGAGCTGCTGAGATCAGATCTGTCATCAGGACAGGCTTTTAGCTAGGCACACTGGGAAACAGGGAGAGTGTCTGCTGCCACTTTGTGCTGCGTAGGGACGGACCTAGGGGTGGTCAGGGGGCTGACGGGATATTGTCAGTTCGCAGGGACAACCTAGGGGCCTGAAGGGAGTGAGGGGTCTGGAGCGGGCTATAGCTGACCGAGTCACCTTGAGGCAGTGCTAGTTGGTAGGATGCCAGAAGGGACAGCCTGTTAACTTGGTCAGGAGTCCTGGAGAGGGTCTGCGCTAGGCTGACCAAGAGAGGTAGACGCCCCAAGTACTGCATGGCAGAGCCAGCCAGAGAACCTAGCCCATTCCAGACACTCACCGTAGGGAGCACAGACTGGGAGGAAGGAGTCACAGCAGACACTGAGAGAGTGAGCCTAGCCTGAGGTAGTGCAACACTGGGTCACACCTAGATAAGGTACACATGTGGTGGTGCATCTGAAGCTAATCTTTATTGTACCGGTGTGGTGGCTGCCCCGCAGAGAGGAGCCCCATTGTACAATCAGAACGAACACAGTAATCCAATGGCGATGCAAAGCAAAATGGCGGCTCCCGCTTCCCTGGGAGACCGCGTGGGCCAGTTGCAGACAATGCGTACATTGCTAGACTTGCAGAGAAATTGGCCGGAATTGGCGCCAATGAAGAAACCCCGCCCTGTCAGGGGTAGTGACGTGAAAGCTGTGGCCGCGCGGGAAAATGTTGCAGAAACCCGTCCGGGACTGGCGGGAAAACCAGAGCCCCGCCCCTACACTGTGAGTGACGCAGGGCAGAGCCAGGTCTATTCCTTCATAGAATGTGCCTCATTTCCGCTTTATCCCAAGGACAGATTGTTTGAAGAACTGCAGTCGGCCAAATCTGTTCTTCATAATGAAACCAATAGAACTGTAAGGTGCAGTCAAGCACATCCTCAAGGATTTGGAGTCTGGCTATCAGAGAACAGGAAGCTACCCTTTCTGTTGTGTCCGTGTATACAAAACCTATTGAGACTGCCTGTTAGTATGATCTATGACCCCAACCTGCTGCTACTAGACTACAAGGAGGTGTTCATAGAAGGGATAAGGTGTCTGCACAACACTTGTGTTACTTGTGACTTTTCAGGTGGTGAATTGGCGTGGGTACCCGAGTGTGCCTACTGCGGAGTACAGTTTCCAGAGCCAGTTGCAGAAAATGCTGCAAATGATAAAATTGCAGGAACTTGCCCGGGATTGGCGGGAACACCTAAACCCCACCCCCGCCAGCCGAGTGACGCTGTGCAGAGCCAGAGTCACTCCTTGAAAGAGTGTGCCGCCCCTCCTTTAAATTCCACCAGGGGGAGCGAGAGTTTTGAGCAGTCATCAGCCATTTCTGTTCACCAGGAGGAGGAGCCGGGACTCTATATCAATATGAGTCCTGCTGAAGTTCAGGCTGTCTTCAGGGAGAAGTTACTTAGTGCCTCCCATGACCAACACCCAGCTGTGGTGATGCCCCAGCCGGCTGACCACACCAGTGAAGCTGGAGATAAGGAATCACCTGCCCCGTTATCTGTGGAACAGGAGAGACCATTGTGCAAAGTGTCTCCCGTAACCAGCACAACAAAGAGCGAGATGGACATTGGGGTATATCCCTACTCAGTGCCAGGATGCTCCCTGGTAGTAAAGGCGGGGGCGGACACAGCCATGCTGACGGCTGAAGCCCCGCGTGCGGCCTGCACCGAACCAGTTGATCCTGGAGAATGGGGATCGCTCCTAATGATCAGAACGGAGCCTGAAGAGAGAGGGGTCTACAACCGCGGTGAGAACCCGGAACCTCACCGTCGGTCCCCTGCGGGAGTGCCACTCCCCGAGTCGGAGTTCGGCTCCTCGAAAGAGGAACAAGCGATCCTAACGACGGTGGTGATGCGCCTACCGGCGGACCACTACAGCGGTGCTGGAAAAGAACCGGCACTTACCTGTGTCGCGGCGGAGCGGAGTCTCGTGTCGCCGGTGCAGAATCAACCTGAGAGGCGGAGTCCCACGGCCGTGGTGACTTGCAGCGCGTAAGGAGGAGAGGATTCCATCCCGAGCCGACGGAGCAGTGAGATGCATCCTTACCCTTCCCAGGCGCCGGTGGTGGTAACGGCGGAGGAAGGCCTAGCCCAGGCCCGAGCGGAGCGGAGAGCAGAACCATCACTTCCGGCGGCGGATGTCGTTGTGGAGGAATAGATCCCGCTTGGGGATCCATCGCAAGATGGCGGAGTATCCGGTTCCGGTGATGACGTCACTTCCGGCGGAGGTAGCGGAACGACCAGAGAGAGAACCACAACGCCTCGGCGATCGGGCAGTGCTTCCCGATTACCTGTGTCAACACAGAGCTGGCAGGCTGCGAGGAGAGCTGAGACGGGTGAGGCCCAACCAGCGGCACGTCCGCACAATGATACGGGACTATCCGAAGGCAGAGAGCGGGTCGGAACCCCGCGGATGCCCATTACCTGTCCCTACGCCCAAACCCATGCCCTAGATAAAGCCCCTGTCCCAGTCACCTTTTCCCGTGGGTCCACGTCCAGTTTGGGAATGTTGGGAGGGTCCCAGGGAACCGGTGAGGAACGGACTGGGGAGAGACTGAACAGTTACGCTTCAGAGGGGGGTTCCAGGGGTGGAGGGCAACTGGGTATGGCATCGATGGCCCGGTGGGTGCCTAATGTAACCGATTCGGCAGAGGCAAAGGTACCGGGATCATACCTATGGTCCAAGCCTCGCTCGGAAAGAACCGCGGGGATATCTTCTTGGGGGAATGCAGAGGAAGGGAACTCACTAGAGTGGGGGTCTGAGGAACGTAAGGAGACCCGATGGTGGGCGGTGGGGGAATTTACACCGGCCCAGAAGAAGAGGAAGATGCAGGAACGATGGTTTCAGATATGTCAGCATAATATAGAGCCTATGGGGCCTGGGATATTATCTGACCCCGTGGACACAGACGAGCCCCTGTCATGGGTGTTGCCAGGAAGGGCAGGGAATGCCGAGTTAACCAGGAGCAGCCGGGCCGAGAGGGCTATTATAGCTAAGTACAAAGCGCCCCACAGGTTGGAGTACCTGTATGTCCCTGAACCCCTCATGGAAGGAGAAATTGAGTTTAAAATGGGTTCCACTGGTGAGGATGGGGGATATGGCACTGATGAGGAGGCAGGATCAGGGGAGAAAGATTGGGATCCTGGCGGGTTACATGAGAAGTGTCGCACAGAGGGTTACAGCATTGCTGCTTTAAGCCCCGTGGACCATGCTGTGCGCAAGCCACCGTAAGAGGGTATGGTAGTACCACTAATGGATACTCCATAAGGGAGTAACCCTGGTTGTTATACATCTATGTTAGGATGTATCTGTAATGTTTATGATGGAAATATGTACTGTATTCATTGTACTGCATTATGAGAAAATTTGTGTGATGTTAATTATGTTTTGTGTTGCAGTGTTTCCTGGAAAGAGGTATGCAAATTTAGGTCCCAGCGAGGACGATGGGATTCACCAGGGGGAGAATGTAGCGGTCATGTAAAATGCCTACAGTCATCTCTCCTGCTGGCAGTAAGGCCTGGTAAGTGTGGGCATGCCAGCAGTAATCATGGAGGTTTTCCCTCACACCCTGGTGGGGTGCTCTGTGTATGGCTGGGACTGGTCACATGCTCTGACTCCATGGTTAGTGATGTCAGAGGTGTGTCAGCCTCAGAAGCTTACATAAGGCACAGCACTGTGTTCTAAAGTTAGTTGCTGGAAAGTTCTACCTGAGTTGCTGTCTAGTTCAAGTCCAGTTGAGGAAGAGTTCTGTCAGTTATGATATAGTAACTCCATGGGAGGCTGTGTCCAGGGACCTGGCACAGGACAGTGATTCCTGCGGGAATAGTGAATCCCTGATCTAGGTGATATACCTATCTAAAGGGAGCACTGGTGAGATGAGCGGCTGAAGATACTCCTTGTGGAGGGCAGCTGCCCTGCCGTGTCAATAAAGATGAGTTCAGCCAGAAACCCTCTCGTGTATCTATCTGGAATGAGTGTACAGAGAGGAGCACCACGGAGGAGTTCCTCGCCAGGATCATCCCCTTGCGGACGCAGGGACCCTGGTGAGGTGGAGGCGCTGCACTGGAACTAGGTGAGACTCAGCACACTACCTCAGCTGCCTGTCTGACGGGTCCTCCCCACACACCATCATGCGGGAGACTCAGGAGTCCTGTAGCCAACAGGTGCACCATCAGGCATATCTACACTGTAATGGGGTCCGGTTAGACCACAGGGGCCAATGTGAGATTGGGTGGGTCAGGCCGGGCCAGAAATACCGTTACACACAGTAACGAGAGAACAGGGCAAAGGTCACTGCAGATATACAGTAGGAGAAAGAAAACACATGCAGGGGACAGAACACATTGCAATAAGTACAGTAAAAACAGTTGCTAGATCTGCAATAGTGCAAAGTCTCGCCTTTCTGCGCTAGATGCAATAATGTCTACATTTCTATCTGTATTTTTATTGAGTACAAATATCAAATTGGGTTTTTTGAGTTGTAAATGTTTGATCATGTACTTGAGGTTTTAGGACACAAATACAATGGTAGGAAGTGTTAATTGTTTTTTTTCCGCTTCAGCGATTGTTACGTAATTACCTATTCTATTCTACTTTTAAAAAAAAAATGTATCAGATTGTAAATGCAAACAACTGATTTGACTTACTGGCTTTTATCGAAGTGTGTGTTACCCTGTAATGTTAAGTTTAGATGTAATTATGGTAGATAACTGATTTACTGGCTGATTAATTATCAGGAAGGTACATTACTTAACATTGCATTTCCAGGTTATTTTTAATGAATGTGACTTATCTGTGAAACGAATAACTTATGTTACCCAGACTGGGTTTGCTTATACTGCCCTTTAAATTGTTATTTGTTGAATGTGTTAATGAGTTAATGAGTAACTCCTGTCTTTTTAATGGTACTTGGGAATATGTATCAAGTGTTGCAAACCGGAGCATGGCTTAAAAACAGGTGCACATTGCATCATTTTGACTTTGCTTCGCTCCAATTTTGCTTTACATGGCCCAGTGAGTGTTTTGAGGAGCTGTGATCAGAGGAAGGGTGGAGATAATTAGTGCAATAGTATACATGAGATGTATCAACCCTTGTGCCTATAACTGATGCAGTTTTTTCTTTCTCTTGTGGAAGATACATCTGCCAGGTCTGAGACCCACTAAACCTCTGCTCCTAAGAGATCTGAGCCAAATGTAGGAAACAAGAACATCAAGCTGCATACTGTATATAAGTTGCTGGTGCAAATTGACACAACATATTTTTTTTTTGCTCCATTTTTGGAGCAAATGGCACAATTTTGATACATACAGTACGCCCTTAGGATCTATCGTGTCAAAATGGCCGACTACTTACTGTAACTCAAGCCAACTGGCAATGTAACGGATTTCATCCAACACAATTGGCAAACATCTTTACCTCACTATTGACAATTTAACAAGTGCTGCCTACTGAATTAAGTCTTATTTACCTTTTCACTGATTTCCACACAATAACATAATACACTTTTCACTAATATGCAAGATAACTATTCAGTTTGGATAAATGATGGGTGTAACAGAAAACGTTCTATGGAAGGACGATTGAAGTCAGAGTGTTCACATCATTCCCATACGTTTCTGCAGTTAAAAAAAAAATACAGAACGCTGTAGCCTTTGTTGAAGGGATGTAATCCAATAGCATGAAAGTAATACAGCTGGGATATGGAACACAGATACTGTTACACGTGGAATTGCCTCTAGATTTTGTCATATCATTGAAAAACATTATAGCAGATAAGGGTATCTTTCCTGGGGAAATAAAGTCATATTAGAAATGATTAATCTCAACATCATCTCCAGGGCATGAAAAATACATTTTACTTCAATATCTTCGGAGACAAAAATACCCTTTTCTTGAAACACACGTATCTGGAAGTTATAAAAAAAAAATTAGCTACAGAAAATACAATTAGTTTTTTTTGTGCAAATGTTATTAAATAGCCATTTAAATTGGTTCAGATGTTTAATCTAAATCCTTGGTGAGACATCTCATTTTTATACCACACAATTGTTGTTAGAAAGTCTGTTAATCGCAGTAATAAAATTCTCACTCCTTTTTTCCCTTCACATAGCTTGGTTATAAAAGTCTAGCTGCCGACTTCAAAGGAACAGAAATCAGCTTTACTCTTCTTAAAAACACAAATAAATAAATACGATGCTACCATTATGGTCCAGATTCACTAAACAGCATTAGCCTGTTTAACCTCCTGTAAGCCAACGCCTGTTAAACATAATGCAGTGTTCACTAAAGAAAACAATGCAAAGTTAACTAGGATTTTCTCCCATTAAAAGTACGGCATTATGAATAACAGCTATTATTTCAAGTGCTATGCAAATCAGTCTATTATACCATCAATTATATCCACAGCATTTTCACTAAGCTCCGTTGAGGTTAACGCCAGGAAATAACTGTGATGGAAAGGAGCCCAGGGACCAGTATAATAAAGGTTGAGCCCGGTCCCTGGCCCCTTGTCCATTCTTCCCTGCGGCTTATCTGGCCACCTGACTCCAGAGCTATCTGGTTGTACTGTGTATCCCCTTGCATACCCTGTACTGTGATTCTTTTATTCCTGTTGTGCAAATGTAATAAATGTGGCTTGTGTAATAATAAAGCATAGACAGCTTGCATGTCCAGAGAAAATGGCTGTTCCTTGGACTGGAGGAGAGGAGAGGTGCATGAGACAAACAAGAAACTGTCTAGGGTGGAGATCAGGCCGAGGGGACATCCACCCAACAAGAGGAGAAAATGGTTGCCGTCCCAGCCAGAGTGGCACCAGCCAAGCAGGAGATATCCTGTCAGCCGTGGGAAGCCGTTGCGGAGTCCCTCTGGTAAGCGCTACACCCATTGGCCCATTTGTAGTTCCCTCCACAGCCCTTTAGCTTCCAGCCCCGACCCCATTCCTGATTGGCCAATGCAGGTGAACCCTTGCCTTCTAATTGGTGTGTGAGCAGCAACAACGTTGTGATTGGTCTCCAGCCCCTTTAACATGCTTTCCTATGGCAGCGGGGAAGCTAGATAAGGGGAACCCAATCAGCACTCAAGAGGTAATCCTAATGTGGATCTGCACTAAGCGATGTGCTGTGTCGGAGACATCTCAACATGGGGCTGGGAGCCTAACCAATCTTGAAATGTGAAAGTTGTTTGTGCTACGAGACTGTGTTGCCGGCGGAATGGGACATTTGGCTAGACCAAACTGCTGCTGGTGCGCCAACGCCACACATCACCACCAGGAAAACTCACTACCAGGACATCTTGTTGCTTGCGATCTCGATGACACAATCTTTAAATGTTCTGTGCCGCTCCAAGGATAGCAGCGGCTACACAGGACATCTTCAAATGTCCCGCCGCTCCGACGTGTCATCTTTAAAATGTCCACGGAGTGACATTTAAACATGGCGTTGTAAAAGATCGTGAGCTTGGGAGGTGATGGGGACTGTGAAGAGGTGACCAGGGCTAAGAGGTGAAGGGGCTGTGAGGAGGAGGTCGGAGAATGAGAGGGGGCTATGATTAGGAGGGGTGGCTGCGAGAAGGAGAAAGACTGTGAGGAGGAAGCCAGGGGCTGAGAGGGTGAAGAGGGCTGTGAGGAGGAGGACTGAAGAGGAGGAATGTAAGGACTATGTTGCAGAGGACTGAGTGTGGAGGAGGGGGCTGTGAGATGGAGGGAGGGTGAGAAAAAGATGGGGGGAGAGAAATGCTGTGTGTGATTGGCATGATAACATACAGGAAATGTATGGATTTAATTTACATTTTCCTATTGGATTTAGTCATCCGGGCATCCCGTGTTTAAAAAACTTAAATGTAGCAACCCTATCCTAAACCATGTTACCAGAGAAGCGGAGAGCAGGACGTTTCAGCAGGAGATTTGAAAGTGCTCTGCCATGACGGCCCCTTCCCCTACAGAGAGTGGAAGCAAACCCTGGTAAGCCTTCAATGTGGCGCTCATGACCTAGCCAGTTAGGATTCCTCCCGTATGCACCTGTGTTAGTGAGTATAGATCCGATCTGTGTTTTTGTGTTGTGCTTGCAGGCTCCAGCTAGAACAAACACTCTTTATTGAACTGCTTTGTCCTGTCTAGCGCCTTGATCCCTGGGTTCAGTTCTGGTCTCCCATGACAATAACATTAAGTTATTTAAGTCATACCCAACTGTGGCATTTCTCCCATCCAGAGAGGATGAAAGAGTGAAATGGAAGCAGCGAGGGGGAAAGAGAAAGACAGAGAGGTGGAGAGAGAAAGGGGAGAGACTAATTCTGTAAACAAATGTGGGACTGCTCTATCTCTGCTCTATCTGGTTTTTTTTATAGGATGCAGGTCCTCTTTTCTATTATCTATTATCCTTTTGACTGTTTTTTTTAATCTGATTTATTAAGCATGTGATTATTTTCTGATGGAATTGAATACAATTGTCCTTCTTCTTTGGGGGACAATTTTTCTTGTATTTATTTACTTAGATATTCCTTGTAATGTTTCTGACTTTCTTTTTAATTAGTTAATTTGCCAATGTATACTGTACGTCTTAAAATAAACTGTACAAATGATTGAGTTTTTAAAGAACAAGTTAACTTTATTGCACTGAGGTTTCTGTACATAGGTTATAATGTCAAGAAGTAGGGGACACTTTACAGTTCTGACTATGAACAGAGAAGACCTAAGTAACCTTCCGTGCTCGGCTTCTAACTTCTAAGGAGGTTACAGCAGTGTATGGTGTAATGTCCAACTCAGCAATAATTTACCTTATCTGTTGTGGTTGGCTGGGTGATTACAAATAGGGTGTCAGAATCTTGTGGGTGGGACACAGGACATTTTTTTATTATACAGTAGGTTCCCTTGCATTGGAACATCTTCATACAGTCACAAATAAATGCAGGCTGTACCTTATTACATTTTCTCATTCATCACGTACAATGCTCATCTTCTGTATAGACTTCTAGATAATACTCATCACTTTACAAAGGAATGACTCTTGTTAGCATTCCTGCCTTTCACGATTGTGTACGTGGCCCTTGATGGACAAGACCTTTTACATCTCGACTGATCCTGGCCGGTTACAGACTCTCACTGGTCACTATCCATTCTTGGTAGGGAACTGACACTTCCTCAAAGATACTGTACTCTGACTTTGCTTGTCATGGAACTTCCACTTCCACAGGGGTATCCACTACTGAACATGGGGATCAACTTGCCAGGTAGCTCCCCTGACACCCTGGTGCCTTCTCTGTGTTGCCCTCTGACATGTCTGTGTTCCTTCTATGGGACATGCATTTCTCTACCGGCCATGCTAATGGATCTGGACTACATGGGTACTGTCCCTGACTGAAACATAAAATGGTGGGGTCTGACATGCGCTATAATTGGAGAAGGACATTTCCTACCTCTACTCCCTGAGGTCACACCTCTGCTGCCATGCAGACTTTTGGCACTCCTCGAACCTGACTTCACAGAAGTCTCTCTGTTTTATCTACCCACTATGACACAGCACCTCTGTGTCACTACTGGACGGAGCTAGCATCTATTCTCTTATTAACCACTGGCCTTATCGCTAGTAACCCAAAAGAAGGGGGTGGGGCTTACACTTATTAAATACAAAATCGAAATATAAAGATAGTACAGATAATGCATATTTTAAATTCATAATATGTTTTAATAATAATATCCCATAGAACAGACATATATGGAATAAACACTTGAAAATACATTCAATAGATCTGATTCTAAAAAAAAAAAGCTCTAGCAGAGTACCCTAAAATTACTTGCTTCTAGCCTAAGGATAAAGCAGTGCCCACCATGTTGAAGTCAGATATTGAAAATATAATTAAAACTTTTGGAGGATAGCCAAGATGTAATCATTGTAGAATGTGTGGTTATTGTCCTGAATGATTATTACAGAGGCAGCCACTGGTATTCGACCACATCACATTCCAAACTCACAGCCAATTTGCCGAAAACCCTGTGAGATGTCCACAGCAGACTTAATGGCCCATCGGATAAAAACAGTGGGGGGCCCCTGCATTTGAATGTGACTCGAGCTGTGTGAGTCCTACCGAGTTCTACCTGTGTGTAAGTGACGCTCAGTAAGAGAAACACTGAATCAGTCACTCTACAGACAGCTGAAACCCGGTAGGATTCACACAGTGCGAGTCCCATTCAAATGCAGGGGCCACCGCTGTGTTAATCCGATTGGGCCATTAAATCTGCTGTGGACTCTCTCGCTGGGTTTTTGATGGGAATCTCATAGTTTTTCCTGAGATGTGGTCGAATACCGGCGGCTGCAGCTGTAGAGTTCAGCTCTGTGCTGACAAAAAATACTTATTTCACTGACAGGAACAATACTTGTGAGTGAGATCAACAACCCATTCTTAAGTACACATGAACACACCAACACCAGTTGTTAGTTAAATACAATTTATTGGTTACTTAGCTTCAGATTCTTACTGCAAGCACAATACCATATGTAGACAGCCAGGGGACCCCCATTCCTGGTTATTATATTTCCTGTGCTCACGTTGGTCCTGCTCGCAAAGCCACCACGTTTATCTCATGCCACCGGCGAGGGTCTGACTGAACTTGCGCCCAGGGCAAGCTCCTTCAGACCTGGAAAAACATACCAGTTTAAGGAAGAGCGGAAATGCATTAATAACTATGTAGTGTGTGTTCTATAATGTCAATGTGGTATTTCCTATATTGGACACACATTTAGACCCTTAAGAAAGAGGATATACGAACACAGGCAGAACACTGAAAATGGATTGGTAATGCTTTGGGTATCCAAGCTAATTTGGCATTGAACGAGTTCATTTGGAGGGGATAATAAGATGAGGAGTGGATTGTTTATGCCTCCTATGAAAAAGGTAATCCTACAGTACTAGATTTTCAAACTTGGTACCTTAGACACAGAGGGTTGTAATGAATGTGTATATACAATATGCATTTTTGGGTAAAGATTACCTTATTTTTATTTGTACTGGTGGTTTTTTTACTTTATTTTGGATCCCTCTTTTGCATCTCACTATGCATACTATTCGTGAGGTTAAAGGGAACTAGGAGATATATTGCTAGATTTCTTTTCCTATATAATAAATATTTCAGAAACACTTAATGTTTTTTATAGGTACAGTAGATTAATTCTATATTATCTTGGATACAGTATGAGAGATACTAATTTGATTACGTAACATGGAAAATGTAAAGAATACGAGTGTATAATAAATAGCACTTTAATGGAGAAAGAGTTATGTAGAATTTTATTAGAAAAGTCGTATTAATAATTGGTTTTAAAGTATGGTGGTGTCAATACTATGTTAAAATTGACATAAATATATATTCATAATAATGGATATTGTACAAAGTGCTTTCAGGAAGAATTCACTGTAGGTTTTCACTTAAAATCACTTTCAAATTACATTTTACTTTATAGCATACCTTTTTACATTGTGAAGCTATTGATTGATGAAGAAATCTAATAGCCTTTAGATTGATTTTATCTTGTATATAAAATATAGCTGTATTTAGAGTTTATATAGATTTAGATTCATACAGTAGGTAATTTTTGTGTTCTGCTTAGAGCTAAAACCATTGAAGGTATTTCTCACAGGACTCACATCGTGCTGCGCTAGGTTCCTTGTAGGACGAGACCGAGGAAATCGCATACAAATACAACCTGACGACTGAACCGTGTACCGTGGAAATTTTTTCTGATGTACGTGCATTACTTACCACGTTGGATTAAGAATACACTTTTCTATATTCATACTACCCTATGGGGCCTAGGCTGTAAGCTCCGTTAGCGCTGTACCAAGCTATCTACATGGAAAGCCCCAATGACTTGAATGGGGCTTTCCGTGCAGAATGCACGGTTCAGCACTAACGGAACTTAAAGTATAGGCCCTAATGCGTGGCTGTTCGCTCTCTTGCTACTATATAAATATACATATAGTAAATATTTTCTACTGTAAAGATATTTGGGGGCTTCTAATTTCTAGGAGGGCAAAAATCTCAATGCCAGGAGTACTCTAATTACAGTATTGAACTAGTGCATACATTTAGCAAATTATAAACAGTGTCTGCAGTGTTAAGCTACGTTGAAATCGTGTTAAATAGACTTATTGAATATTTTAAGGTTACTGAAACGTTTCAATGTATCCAAATAAAATACTTGAAATTGTACACATTTACAGTATATAATATTAAAATGCATATAATACTATGGTTGCTGGACATAGATAACTACAATGTCAACATTTTCAAATATGTTGCACTCAGTAGATACCATAAAAATACAAATAGTAGATACGTTTTCGAATAGATACTGTATATAAAGGACCACCGCTGCACACACACTGCTGACGAAGTGGAGACACAAAATGTGTTTGAGAAGGCAAGAAAGTGACACAACTACGCATGTGCGGACACAGCTACGCATGTGGGGACACGGCTTGAGGAGGCGCCGGAGTACTGGAGTTCCGCAGAAGGCTGTGGGAGTTCAATATGCACATTTATATATTGGATTGGGTTTCTGTGGAATTTTCCAACATAATTATAGAGTTCCTTAACCAAAAAAGGTTGGACACCATTGGTGTAAACTGATAAGAAGACAGAGAGAAAATGTGAAAATGCACGTGACAAAGGGAAGGAAGGCAGTTTCACTGCATCAATAACCCAAACAATATGTCCCACAAACTGAAAATGAATTAGTCTTTCAAAGTGTATTTTCTTGGGACTCAACCTACAAATATTTGGAAAATGTGGGTTCCAAAGGCAAAACAATTGTGTTTGGGGATCAGTTGTAAAATATTTGGAAACTGCTGGTAGCCAACAAAATCAGTAGGGCCTCCTGGACTGTGCTTCTGGCAGACTGGCCCTTCGTCCTTTCGCTGCCAGAAGGCCTCGCAACATTTTGAAGTACAGATCAATGTGTTGCTGGCCCCTCTAACAGAAGCATGTTAACCCTTTTAGTGCAACAGGTGCAACCACGCAGGAAGTTCTTCTATTCACATTGCAACTATGACTCTTGGGGAGCAACCGCAGTCAGAAGGCTTTTGGGCTATACTAATATCATCATTGGACACTTAAAAGATTATGAAGAAAGGAGATCTTAAAGTATGTATAAGAGTACATTCGTACCTAAGCTGGTGATCTTTGGTGCTCCTCATTTTGTATCTAACATACAGTAATGGCCACTGTTGACAGGTCCTTTCCCCAGTTTTAAAAGGCAGCACACCCAAAGCCTGTCTGTAGCTGATGACTACAGCAAGGAACTGGTTAATGGCAACCTGAGTCAATTAACCAGTCTCTACCTGGCTCATCAAGCAGGTTTAAAGGCGTGGTGCACAAACTGCACAGGGTTGTCTTGAGCACAGAAGGACTGTGCTGCCAGCAAGATCCCAAGGAACCAGACCCTCTATTTCAAGACACAGCGGTCACTGAAACCTGCCAAGGGTGCACCCCACGGACACCAACCCAGACCCGGAGACTGATGTAAAGAGCCCCCTGCTTACAGGTACCTCTTTGGACTTTGGGCTCAGTGGTTGGCAAGAGGCCTAGCCCCGCAGCCCTGCAGATAGGAAGTGGGAAGTTAGAGTCAGCCCTTGCAAAGGGTTTGATTTGTTTTTGCTGACATGAAGCTGTATTGTGTTGAAGCTACATGCTAAATAAATGCCACTGTTTATTTCCCCAATCTATGTCTCCCTAGTTGTACCTCTGCACTCGTCTCCTACACCAGGGGTGCGCAAAATCCCTGGATGCGCTCCCACTCCCCCACCTGCTCTCCTCCTCGGTAACGCCCCCCTCATCTGTAATGTTGCGTCAAATGATGCTGCAGGGTCATGTGTGGTCGCGTTATATGACCCGCGGTGTCATTTGATGTCACGTCTCCATGGCAACAGGTGTCATTTGTCGCCACGTTGCCATAGAGATGGGTAAGTTTACAGAGACCTCGTGTTTGCAGTGCGGGGCCTCTGTAAACGCTGTGCCCCCCAACCCATAAAAGTCCCCCAGTTTGCGCACCGCTCACCTCTCAGTTTCAGTCAATCCTTCAGTCCATGTAACTCAGAAGCTACAGGTACAATGTATCCTTCTGCTACTAAAGTAGTATTATTTATTGTTACAGCTTACAGCTCAAATTGCTGGGAACATTGGCAACAAAAAATCACAAATAGAAAAGTGTTGCAAAGATCTTGCACTGGGCTAAAACCTGCTATAGAAATCAAAGGATGCTTTAAAACTCATTAAAATGGCATTAAGAGCTGAATAAATATTTTAAAACAGTCACTATTACCTAATACTACAGAACTGATTTATTTAAAAAAACAAACATAATATTTTATATGTTTTGCGGCTTTAACTCTGTAGCTGCTAGATGGGTCTGCAACCCATGGTGGGACATACAGAACAATGGGTTGTAAGGCCCTCTGGTAGCAAAAAGGTTAATATCTTATTTGTAGATCACAAAATCCTTAATACTGTTATAGAAATTCTGCAGATAAACCTATGAATATGCTTAGCAGCTTGGGGATGTATTATTGCATGCGTTCCCCATGTATTACAACTGGCAGAAGCAAGATCAATCTGCTATTCCAGTATATGCATTACAAACCATATTGATATTACATTCTGAATATGGATTCATCAATAAAATACCCACAGTAGTTACTCAATGGCTAAATTAAAAAAAAACAATTATATACAGTATATGCAATCTACTGCACGTAAAGTATTGAAAACCTATGTGTATGTATCTACACACACAAATATTATTATCAATCCAAAAGATAACATACTATTCACTCTGATTTGAAATTCATTCTCTCTGTCAGAGAAGCAGAACTGTTGCAAATAACACTCACCTAAATTTAATACAAAAGAAAAACAGAAATCTATTGCTTGTAATGAGTTTTGTCCGCTGAGCTGATAAAAATTTCCATCCTGGTTTATGGCTGTCACATCTTCCAATAAAGGTCATCATTGAATATCAATTTATATATCTGCCTTTCTTTGTGGTTTAGTGGAAATGATGCTGAAAATTGTAACTTTCATGCATAAATTCACTTTTCCATCACATAATAGATTTCCTGAGCAGTGGTGAACATTTTCAGCAATCACTCCCTCCGGCTTGCAAGGAATAATATGTAAGGAAGGCATACACCAATGTCATTTATGTGGTGATTTGGTCTTCTGAAATAACATAAAACGGGAAAATAGTCTTTAATTAAATTGAAGAACCTATCATTAAATTAAATGTTTTTCTTGCTCTTAAACACTGTCCTCTGCCAACCTTTGCTGGAGATAAATGCACGCTCTGACTTTTTCATGTTGTTATTGTTGAAGTTTAAAGTGGATTAAACTTCCATCAGTTTCTATGGGAAGAAACAAGATACCATCCTTGGGTATGCACTTAATGTACGAAGCACAAACCAATCTCCTAGTCAGAATCAGCAATTGTTGGAAAGTGAAAATGTCGATCATTGGTAACATTGGGGGTCATTCGTTAAACTGTGATAGTGCTGATCAGGACGCACTCATACATAAACCCCTTGGCCTGAACAAGAGTTTGTGATAGTGAATCTGAATAAGCCCCATTGTGTATGATAGTTCATCCCAGATTTGTGTAAAGTACTGTATGTTTATTGTTCAATTATGTATACAGTTTGTACTTTTACATTAGTTTTGTATTGTCAGGTGTGTATGCAGCGCTTTACAATGGTTATTTACAAGGCATACTGTAGTGCACGGAAGAATATTACAAGTAGGTGGATATTATATTACATACATTTGAGTACATTTAGTAATTAGAATGTAAGCTCTTCGGAGCAGGGAATCTTTTTCCTAATGTTTACTTATTGTTGAAGCACTTATTTCTATTATGTATTCTGTTACGTCTATTACTTATGTGATGCGTTATGAATGTGGATGGCGCTGTACAAAAAAAATCTCTCTCTATCTCTCTCTCTATCTCTCTCTCAGAAACTATTATGTATTAAGCCTGTTGGTGCAAAACGTATGATGCAGGGCCGGCTTGATGGCAGTTCCATCTGTGCCATCGCACCGAAACCCGCGGTTAGAGGCCCTGCACTCTTCCCCACAACAATTAAACTGATTGCTGGGGAGAGTGCGGGCCTCTGTAACTCTTACCTTGTCCAGCGGCATTTCCTTCTGCAGGGTCCTGTTATCATGGCGCTGCGATGTCAAATGGCATTGTGTTGCCATGACAATGTGACATCACATGACTCCGAGGCATCACGTTGCCATGCCAATGTGACGACGCCATGTCACATGACACCACGCCGGAGAAGAGTAAGGTAAGGTAAGAAGGTAAGGGTCCCTGCAATTGCCCCTTCACCGAGCCCTGCGATAATCTCTGCCGGCCCTGATATGATTGTGTATGGTGCGTGCAGTGCATCATGATGTCGCGGACATGCTGCCTGCCTAAGTGATTGGCTTGAACCTCGTTTGGGGCTGGCTCATAGAATCTAACCTTGCTGCAACTGTTACCCTGACTACCCAATTGTGTCTGGTACATGCGGTGCACCGTGATGTCACGGACATGCGCCATGACGTCATCATACACAATGTCACGCGGTTACTGGCGTTGGCGGGACATTTAAAAGATAGAGAACACCATTTTCAACCCCTGAGGAAGCTCTAGCGAAGCGAAACGTGTAGGGTGAGCAACAGACTACATGAGGATTTTCCCAGAACTGGTTGACTAATTGGAGAAATCCCAGGCCAAGAATAAGTTCCTCCTTCCTTGGACAATGCCATCTTCCCCAGTGGATGGTGGATTGCAAGTGAGGGAGAGCTGTCCTTTCTCCATGGTCTGACCCAAGATGGCATCCTGTTTGTGAGTGTAATACTTATTTTAATTACTACTGTTATAAAGCAACCTGCACTATTATCTTTATCCTCTATTTTTTCATACATGGGAATCTCCTTTCTTTGTTCTTCTGCAATATATATCTGGTTCTGACGGTCGTCTCTACAAGAACAATATACAGCTGAACCACGTTATAACGCGGTCCTTGGGGGCCACAGAATGAGACCGCGTTATAACCTGGATCGCATTAAAATTTCGGCACGCGAGGATTTACCGGCATCTAGATCTCTCTCCTTTTTGCTGTCAGCTCTCTCCTAACTTCATAAGGCTGTGTCCACGTGCTCTCCTCTCTCTCTGCAGCTGTCAGCTCTTGTGCGTGGCGTCGCAGAGGAGGGTCACATGACACAACACACATTTTTTTAAACATTCAATTCAATGCTTTATTGCTAACGGACACACACACACACACACACACACACACACACACACACACACACACACACACACACACACACACACCATGTGGGAATTGAACATTAATACATTTTACATAATACACATGCAGAGATCGAACTCACGGCCTTCCATATAATAGTACCAATTCTTTACCTCTACTCCACAGGCTTGGTGTGACAAGACATATGTGAATTTTTCTCATTTTATATACACCACAATTTGAGTGCGCTCCTGATCTTCGCTTTTGGCCCTAATATGATACAATAGTTGACAAACTGTCAATGACAGAGATTTAACATGGTAAAAGAAAACAAAACTAAAAAGCCCAGAGGTACCACAATACTGTTAAAAACCTAAATTAACTTTTTTCTTTGCTTAGAATTTTGGGTACTGTATCTTTTTCTATACAGAAACACTACTGGTAACAAGGTTTGGGGAACTGTGTGGCTGTGGCTGTTTTTTATTGTCATTTGATTCGGTCTGCTTTAGCTTTACAATGCAGTTACTTGGAACTTACTTTTAACTGTAGAAATATACTATTAGATTTGATGGCATAATGGTGTATTACCATCAGCTAAAGTAAAGAAGGGCGTGAGGTGTGAGAAGGATATATCAGAGAATGTAATAGCGTATGTGGGGGTCAGTTAAATAGGAAATAAAAATGCATAAAGTTGAGAGGATAAAATCAATAAACAAATTACAGCTGGAACTATGCTAAATGTTGTTATTCACAGCTAACAAAAATCCAGCTAAACAATGATTAATAGGAACACAGTAATTGCCATGTCGTAGAGACAATATTGGACTAACGTGTATATATATTTTTAAATGTAATACTACAGATTCACAGTGTACTGAAAATAAAACAACATTTTAATGATGAGCAGTGTAAGAATGGTAAAAACAATGTAAAAAACAATGGTAAAAACAATATGTTCACTGTTCCTGATGCACAACGTCCGTGTCATTGAAATTTCCCGAGGTTCAAGATATTCAGAAATTTGAATAAATTGTATCATTTTGCTAAAGCAGGATATATCTATATATCCTATATATAGATATATATAAAAAACAAAAAGGGACAGCGCGGGCTACATAGTGTAAATAGTTAAGGTTTTATTCATCACAAGCTAAAATCAGTTCACTCACAGCATTAAGGTAAGACATGCGCATTGAACAAGAACACTGTCATCTGTGGTATCTCCGTCGGTCAGGAACTGAAGTCTCGTGGCTGCATGCGTGTAAGTCTCTTCCTACAGCCGGTTACCTCCATGATATGTGACCACTCAATGGACCCCCGGCTGAAAGGCACACGATTACTTGGTTCCACAGCAAAACAGTTCCGCAGCAAAACAGTTCCCCCACGATTCAACAGAAGCTCAGTGAGCTGGATGCTTAGTGTTACCAATAGTGCCCTTACGCGTTTTGCCCAAATAGGATGGCGACTTCATCCTCTGATATATGCTATTCTTTTGCATGCTCGTTTTTCTTCATTCCCATGCTTCTTTAGAGATTGTTGATAAACTGGATTACACACTACTTACTAATTTGAAACCGTCCTTACCAAAGTTACCAGTGATCACTGCAACTAAATTTTAAAGCAGCATAACGTGAAAAATTCAATATTTTTTTAAATAAATCCGTTTTGTATTAATTGATAATACTGTCTGCATTTTTTTTAAACTCCTAATACAATAATAATAATAAAAAAAAACATTATGTACTGATTATCCTTTAGTTGCTACAGCAACCATTTAGAAAGTCATATCCCATCTTTTGAAACAGGCTCTGACACACACCTTTTTTGAACTCTTTTGATCTGTTGCTGTGTTCCAAATAGCAGCCTGTCTCCTACTCTGAAATCTGTAACAATAATGATGTGTTACACTTAGTAATATAATGTTATATAACAGCTGCTGCACTTCACAGACTGCAGCACAATGTTAGAAGGCGGCCATTTAGTTAGATACATAATCAGAATTTTTACAGATTTATAACAGGAGTACCAAACGTTTGTCAACTAAGGCAGGGGGGCGCAAACTTTTTTCCCTGCGCCCCCCTACCGGCTGTCCCCTCACTCCCGCGCCCCCCTAACCCCCACTTATCTGCGCTCCAGCGTCATGACGTCACATTGCCATAGCAACGTGACGTCACATGACCTCGCAGCATCATTTTGATGCCACGTTGCCATGGCGACAGAGGAAGGAAGCCGCCTGAGCCACGGTAAGTTAGGTTTACAGAGGCCCTGCAGCTCCCCCGGCACCCCCCAGTTTGCACACTGCTGAACTAAGGTATTAATGTAGAATTATACAACACACACTGACAAACTAGTAAGTTAATTCCATAATAGATTTACCAAAAAAAGTGTGTGTGTGTGTGTGTGTGTGTATAGATATAGATATATATTTCGACAAACTGTAAAAAATGTCAGTCGCCCGAAAAAAAAAGCACTCGCCCCCCACAACCCAAAAAATGTAAACCCCCCTCCTACTCTCATCCTCCCGCTGTTGAGTGGTGCAGCGCCTGCTGGCATTCTCCTGCAGCTTCCGGGTCTCCCCCTCCAACTCCCGTGAAAATGGCTGTGCAGCGTTGCCATGACAACGGAACGCTATGTGACATCACACGGCATCCCATTGTCATGAAAACTTGGCATCATTTGACGCCGCACAGCGATTTTCATGGGATTTTCAGGGGGAGACACATGACTTGCAGCAGAATGCCGGAAGACGCTACCCGTAAGCACTCAACAGTGGGCAAAATGCACTCACCCCAGGCGAAGGGGCAAGTTCATTTGTCGAGCCCTGTGTATTTTACTTGTGTGTATATGTATGTATATGTTTGTTTACCACTGTTATTAACCAGATGTAACCAGGTTCCCCCATTTGCTCCGCAACCCCCGTTACCTCCGCTGATGGTGGGGGCTGCCGGAGCCAAGCAGCAGCCCCGCCAGCGTTCCTGGAGGGTGGAGGCCGAGCAGGGAGCACTCCTGGGCTCTGAAGGTCCTTGGCGGCTCCCGCGAGGGGCGCCGCCATAATCTAAGTAGTTGCGCATGCGCAATGGGTCTGGGCAGCTGGTGGCCACTGCGGAGGTTGGCGCATGCGCAGAGGAAGTGCGCGCGAGGCGGCCATAGGGGATAATAGCTCCCAAGAGAACAGCCCCCAGGGTGCACAGGGGCAGAGTCAGGTGACGCCAGGTAGCCAAAAGGGCTGTAGTATCTCCCTGCTCAGGGATAGATAAATTTCGCGGGCTTGGAGCACGCTAGTCAGTCGGCGCCAGGAGCAGCTAGGGAAGGAGGTAGGGTGCAGGAGTCAATGACTCCCTGCACTAGGCCAGCAGCCCCCTAGGCCCCAGATAGCCCTGAGTCACCAGTAGTTGAGTGTTGTAGGGACAGGCCCCAGGTTAGGGACCCTGCCCCTTACTACACAGAGTCAGTTAGGGTCACAGCAGACGCTGTTTGTCCATCCATAGGTTTTGGCTCAGACCTCCGCTCCCGCTGCAGTAGCCATCCGGGTGGGATCGCCTCGGACGGTAGTTCCTGGATTCATCAGCCTTCGGATCCTTTGTGAAGCTCCTTGGCAGGCCCGGGCACTGGAGTGCTCGGCAGGTAACCATCAACAAGTGCAACAACGATCCTACATATATTATAATTACGGGACTAGTGGCTGCGCAGTCACACATATCCTCTCCCTTTATGGGTGCGGGACACATTGTGTGGGGTTATTGGACACGGGGTGGGATCACCCGCTGTAGGTGGGAGCGTCCTGCGAGACACAGTAGTCAGTGTCTCCTCTAGAGAGGGACACCTGTTGATTTATGAATAAGTACACGCTATGCAGTAAAGCCAGTTCTGTTTTACAACTGTTTGCTTGATGTGATTGTTTCCTGTGAGGGCCTCCTCCCACTCCGTTGGGATCCCTCCCAGGTGGAGGCGTTGCACCACGAGATCATATTATATGTATGTACCCCAGGCTCCCCAAGCGGAGGCTTAGGCTTTTGAGAGCCACACAGGTTACACAGCAGGTAGTAGCGTCTGTATTCACAGGGAATACCCGTTACACTCAGTAGTTAATGTAGTATCCTATCAGTCAGCATGTCTGCGCTCACGCCCAAACTAGTGGCCGACTGGGCCGAAAAGCTAGGAGAGCTCCTGCGACACGTAGTTGCCGTAGCTGCCGATGTATCCATGTTTACTGTCTGCAGCGCAGTAAAGACATTACCTGGTCTGGCGAGCGCCCGCCTCATCAGCAAGCACTACAACATTGACTGGCAAGAGAACACCCTATTGCTGGCCACCGAACAAGCTATACCCCCTGATAGAGGCCCACGAGTAGTGTATCTACCAGAGACTTTACCGCAGGGGTGCCCTCTAATTTACCCTGGAACCGTTTCCAGTCACGTAGCTTCCCTTACCAGACAGGAGGATTGGGAAGACAAAGATATGGCCGCCAGTACACCCATCAGATCAGACATATCCCTACCCTAAGAGACTTTCTCTTCTGATGCTAGGCAAAGGGCCACAAGCCGGGCCGGTAGCCCGCCAACATCACCGGTCCCTAACCGGTTAGTGAACAGCTTCACCCCAACCCCTAACAGTCAGGGAGAAGGGATCGCAAGTTCCTCGGACAGGGCGGTTCCATGCTAAGAGTGACATTCCCGCAGCTTGTGGAAGCGATAATTACGTCCGCCCAAGCCCAAAATTACAGGAAGTTGAAGGCGTTTTCAGGAATGGTTCCTGTCCCCGCAGGCGAGGAAAGCATCGAGTCTTGGAAGGAACACACCCTCAAGCTGATCGATGAATGGCCCTGCTCTGAAACGGTCAGACGTCAGAGAATCCTGGAAAGCCTCCGACCCCCAGCAGCCACCATGGTCAGTGCACAGCGCGACCAAGACCCTGATCTCTCTGCTCATCAGATGGTAGACTTGTTAGTCCAGATCTATGGCAAAGATGAAGAGGAGAGTGAGCTGTTGTTCAAATATTACGGTCTCCGACAGAAGGAGAAGGAAGACCTGTCAGACTTCCTTCAACGAATCCAGCTGGTCCTGTGGAAATTGCGAACTTGCGGCCTCATCCTAGCCTCAGAGATGGACGAATACCGGCGCAAGCAGTTCCTCTGAGGGGCCATTCCCACTCATCACATAGTGATCATGATCAGGTGCTCACTAATGGAGGGGTCTCCCCCTACCTTCATGGACATTTTGGGGATCATCAAAGGGCATGAAGCCTATACGAAGCTGCATACAGGCACCAAGGTCAAAGATCCCCCTGTGAGTGACATCCCGGGAGTCTCCACTCGCTGGATCAAGAAACCTGTCAAAGAGGAAGAGGAGCCACCCAAGTCGCCCTTAACGAAAAGCTGGACTTCGGGGAGGTCCTCCCCCACTTACCCAAGATGACTGGATCCTAAAGATATCGTCTGCTATGGCTGTGGACAGAAAGGCCATTTCTCCAGAGAGTGCCCTGATGGAGTCACCCAAGAAAAGAAAACGCCCAGTAAAGGAAGCTCGGTTAGGTCTATGATCTGTCGAATACAGACCACAGAAGTCAAGACAACCGAGGCCACCCCTGCGCCTCCCGAAGCTCCTACTGACCTGATCCCAGACGATGGAAATCCGGTCGGGGATGGTTACTGTCAGGTAGGCCCCTCTGCCATCGTGCGTGTGGTAGTAGAAGGAGTCTATGCCTCTGCTTTACTGGACACCGGGTCCCAAGTGACCATAATATACCGACAATTCTACGACCAACACCTTAAGCACTGTCCCCTGTGGTCGGCGGAACATATGAAGGTGAGGGGGTTGAGCAATGAAGATTACCCCATCGATGGGATTGTGAGAGTTCAACTGGAGATACTTCAATTGAATACCGGCAAGAAACATCCCATGCATGTGGAGGCAATGGTATGCCCGAAGCCTCAAGGACAGTGTCAGTACCCGGTCATCTTGGGAACAAATATGGATATAGTGCGAGTCGTAATCAGAGCATACCTGAAGGAGACCAATGAATTGCCGATGGCCAATCCACTCCTTGACCCTGTACTGAGAGAGGAGTGCAACAGAGTATATGTCTTAGAGCGTCACGGGGACCTCTACAATCGTCAACACGGACTGACGACCATTTTACCAGTGGGACTGCAATTCCTGGCCGTTGGGTGCCGTTATCTGGATTGAGATGAGACCGATCATCTGTTCTCTCTGGAGAGTGCCCCTGAGGAAGAAATCCAGAGAGGGTATAGGGTAATACCCAAAGTGAGAGAGTGGATGACCCGAATTCCTCTACGAACCTACGTGTATGTTCAAAATCTCTCTCCATTTCCGATGGACATTGATGTAGGACAAAGTCTGGGCAGCATATATCCCGTCAGCCCGGTAGAAACAGTGCCCCAGGTGAACGCCGCTGCAGTGGGTGAACAGTTAGTCGATCTGGACTTCAACTTCGGAGACTCGATGCTGCCAACTGAGTGGAAGGATCGACTGGCGGCCAAGCTGAATGAAAGAAGGACGGTATTTTCCACCAGCGAGATGGATGTGGGTCACAGCGCCCAACACACCATTAGGTTGAGTGACGCCACTCCGTTCCGTGAACGCTCTCGTCGCATCGCCCCCCAGGGATGTGGACGATGTAAGGAACATCCTGAAGGAAATGGAGACCGCTGGGATATTGACGGAGTCTCTGAGTCCTTATGCATCACCTATAGTGGTGGTAAGGAAGAAGAATGGATCTGTAAGATTGGGCGTCGATGATCGAACTCTGAATAATCGTACGGTACCCGATCAATACAACCTTCCTCGCATTGAAGAAATCCTGAATGCTCTAACCGGGAGCCAATGGTTTAGTGTGCTCGACTTGCGATCTGGGTACTACCAGGTACCTATGAGTGAAGAGGACCAGGAAAAGACAGCATTCGTCTGCCCCCTCGGCTTCTACCAATTTACGCGTATGCCCCAAGGTATATGTGGAGCTCCTGCTACCTTCCAGCGACTGATGGAGAAAACAATTGGGGACATGAACCCTCGGGAGTGTCTTGTCTACCTGGACAGTCTTGGTTTGGAGTGGAAAGGGAGCGATCCAATCAGGGACACATCATGTGAATAAAAAACATAAAAAAAAACAATAATTGTGCAGTATGTTAATTTAATGTTAATACGATGCAGTTCTTGGCTCTTGGGGCAATTCTACTTACAGCAAAAATAGATATTTAAAGCCTTTATCTGACTCAGTCAGAAGATGTGTAGATTGTTAGTATTGAGGTTTCAGTTATTCCCCAGACATTTCTCCCGCAGTTTGGGCAGTTCCAGGGATGAAGACACTCAAAACCCCATGTGGCAGTATGAAAATGAAAAGAAAAAAAAGCCCAATAGTGCAGGTTGCAGAAACAATGTCTTTTATGTAAGTAAGGGATAAGAGATGTACTCACACTTTGTACATACAATTAGTACATATAAAGGTATCTTTTGTGGTAAGATGCTGGTGTTCGTAGCAGTGTTTTCTCCCGATCCTCCTGTATACCCAGCCGCGCCTGCGGCGGTGGCGTCTGACGTCACTTCCCTCTCGCGGTCAACCGCATCTGTGGGAAATGGATTGTGACGTGCTGGAGGGAGGTCTGCAAGGGAGTTCCAGCGTCCGTCGTCTTCTCATGAAGGCAGCTGCAGCAAGATGAATTAGCTCTACGCGTTTCGCTGTTACTCACAGCTGCGGGAGAAATGTCTGGGGAATAACTGAAACCTCAATACTAACAATCTACACATCTTCTGACTGAGTCAGATAAAGGCTTTAAATATCTATTTTTGCTGTAAGTAGAATTGCCCCAAGAGCCAAGAACTGCATCGTATTAACATTAAATTAACATACTGCACAATTATTGTTTTTTTTATGTTTTTTATTCACATGATGTGTCCCTGATTGGATCGCTCCCTTTCCACTCCAAACCAAGACTGCATTCGTGGGAAATCTTAGTACATTTCCAGGAGAGGTTGAGAAGTATTCGGTTGGGTAACATTTTATGGTTATTTATATTGTATTGTTTTATCACTGTGAATACCAAAGGAAACGGTGGCGCCTGCACAAATCATTTAAATATATTGTCTACCTGGACGACATCATTGTCTGCGGGAAGACCCTGGAAGAGCAAGAAGAGAGGCTGCTGAAGGTGATAGACCGTCTTGGAAAAGAAGGATTGAAGTTATCCCTCGACAAGTGCCGGTTTTGTCACACCTCAATGACCTACGTGGGACACATCGTGTCTGCTCAAGGAATTGCTACCGATCCAGCCAAAGTAGAAGCGGTAGTGAACTGGCCACGTCCCGAGAATGTCACGGAACTGCGATCATTCCTCTGTTTCTGTGGGTATTACCGTCGCTTCGTGGAAGGGTACTCTAGTCGAGCTAAACCCTTGAACAATCTGCTGAAGATATACCCTGAAGATACCGGAAGGAAGGCCACGTCTGCCCGTCAACCGTTTGGCGATAAGTGGACGCTCGATTGTGAACGGGCCTTCTTGAACTTGAAGAAAAGCCTGACTGAAGCACCAGTGCTTGCGTATGCTGATCCAGAACAACCATACGTTCTGCATGTGGATGCCAGTCTCAAGGGACTGGGCGCTGCCTGCATCAGAGGGGTCTTCGGCCTGTAGCCTACATCAGCCGCAGTCTGACACCCAGTGAACAGAAATACTCTGTACACAAGCTAGAGTTCCTGGCTCTCAAATGGGCTATCACAGAGAAACTTCATGATTACTTCATGATTGGTGTTACGTTTGAGGTAAGGACGGATAACAATCCCCTCACATACATCAATACTTCCGCCAAGTTGGATGCAGCATGGCACCGATGGCTGGCAACCCTATGTAACTACAGATTCTCTCTGAAGTACAAGCCGGGGCCTTTGAACATTGGAGCTGACGCTCTATCACGACGAACAGGATTAAGTGCTACTCACGATGATGATGAATGGGAAGAGATCCCTGGGCCTGGGATGCGAGCAATGTGTAGCATAGCGGCCGTCATCAATGATCAAGTGGCCTTCTCCGAACTACGGGTTGCAGATTCGTTAGGATGCCAGTCGCAGGCTATTCCCGCCGCTTACTGCGATCCCAAGGGAATGAACATAACTCATGACAAAGTCATAAAATGGAAAGACTTAGTGGACTATCAAGTGAGAGATCCAGTAATCAGCATCATTCGGCAAGCTGTTCAAAGAAAGAATCCAGCTCTACTGAAGAGTGCTCCCCGAGACCTGATCACGTTGCTAATGCGTGAGGTGGACAAGTTCGAGATAGACAATTGCTTGCTCTATAGGGTAGTCCAATATCACAACCACCCTGATAGGCGACAACTGGTTCTACCCCAAAACTTGAGATATATGGTGTTGAAGTCTCTACATGATGAACATGGGCACCTCGTTGTAGAGAAGACTTTTGGGTTAGTCCAAGACCGGTTCTTCTGGCCCAAGATGCCGGAAGCGGTGGAACAGCACTGCCGCCGTTGTTCCCGGTGTGTCCAACGCAAGACTTTGCCTACCAGAGCAGCACCACTGGCCCATCTCAAGAGTTCTGGTCCAATGGATCTGGTGTGTATGGACTTTTTGTGTATTGAACCCGATACCCGAGGAATCTGTAACGTGCTGGTCATCACGGACCATTACACCCGGTATGCTCAGGCATTCCCCACAAAAGACCAGAAGGCCATCACAGTCGCAAAAATACTATGGGAGAAGTTCTTCGTTCACTACGGTCTTCCAAACCGACTTCACTCCGACCAAGGGCGAGATTTTGAGAGCACTCTGATCCGAGAATAACTCACAATGCTGAACATCGTCAAATCCCGGACAACTCCGTACCACCCCGAAGGAGATGCTTTGCCTGAACGATTCCCCAGGACCTTGTTGGACATGCTCGGAACCCTGAAGGGTGCGCAGAAAACAGAATGGAGTCGACACGTAGAAGCGTTGGTACACGCCTACAACTGTACTCGCCATGAGTCCACTGGATTCTCCCCATACTTCCTCATGTTTGGGCGGGAAGCAAGACTCCCAGTAGATGTGCGTCTTCGAGTATCAACGGATGGGATACACAATGCTACCCATTTCAAGTATGTGCAAAGGCTAAAGGACAGTTTGCAGCAAGCTTACCAACAGGCTGAGAAGTCTACAGCTAAACTGAATGCTGGCAATAAGAGACGATATGACAATAAAGTCAAGTATCGGGAGCTGCGTCCTGGGGACGCTGTGTTGCTTCGTAATCTGGGAGTCCCCGGAAAACATAAACTGGCGGACCGGTGGAGAGACGGTGTATATGAAAAAGAGTCACAGATGCCCGGCCTCCCGGTTTATCGCATCAAAGACACTGACGGCCGGGTAAAGGTTTGGCATCGTAATCACCTTCTCCCCATTCCCCAAGTGGGAGACGAAGAAGCAGAAATACTGGCCACACCGCTCAACGGTGAGTCCGACTCATCAGAGATGGGTCAAGAGACAGTAAATAACGAAACCCACTCTGAAACTCCTGAAGACCCTATGGAAGGACCCTCTCAAAAGGGACTTTTCCACAGAAGGGGTATCTCCCGGAGGAGCTATGGGTAAAGGCCAACGCCTACTAAGGTGGCACCAACAGGCCAGCCTTTGGATCCACAGTGCCCGTTGTTTGTGCCTAACAGAGACTGTTCAGAGACATTTCTCCCCTCAAGGGAAGAGGCTGAGCCTCAGGACTGTACTTATTACTCCCCAGAGGGAGTTGCTGAAGAACAGCTCCATAGGAGCCAAAGAGTCAGGTACCCTCCAAATCGGGTAACCTATGAGGCTCAGCAGTGGTCTCGCAGCAGAATGCAGTCCGTCATTGTGATGTTCACTGAAATGTGCAATCTGATCTAGAGATGATAAGTAAAGATCGCATTGATTGTTGTATTTTTATTATATTACGATGTTGTGCCAATTACATTATATAACTTTTGTACATAGTTATATCAAGTTATGTGTCCCAAGAGGGGACGTTGGGGATTTTACCAGGGGGAGGATGCAACCAGGTTCCCACATTTGCTCCGCAACCCCCGTTACCTCCGCTGATGGTGGGAGCTGCCGGAGCCAAGCGGCAGCCCCGCCGGCATTCCTGGAGGGTGGGGGCCGAGCAGGGAGCACTCCGGGGCTCGGAAGGTCCCGGCGGCTCCAGCGAGGGGCGCCGCCATTGTCTAAGTAGTTGCGCATGCGCAATGGTTCTGGGCAGCTGGTGGCCACTGCGGAGGTTGGCGCATGCGCAGAGGAAGTGCGCGCGAGGCGGCCATAGGGGAGAATAGCTCCCAAGAGATACAGCCCCCAGGGTGCACAGGGGCAGAGTCAGGTGACGCCAGGTAGCCAATAGGGCTGTAGTATCTCCCTGCTCAGGGATAGATACATTTTGCAGCCTTGGAGCACGCTAGTCAGTCAGCGCCAGGAGCAGCTAGGGGAAGGAGGTAGGGTGCAGGAGTCAGTGACTCCCTGCACTAGGCCAGCAGCCCCCTAGGCCCCAGATAGCCCTGAGTTACCAGTAGTTGAGTGTTGTAGGAACAGGCCCCAGGTTAGGGACCCTGCCCCTTACTACACAGAGTCAGTTAGGGACACAACGGACGCTGTGCGTCCATCCAGAGGTTTGGGCTCAGACCTCCGCTCCCGCTGCAGTAGCCATCCGGGTGGGATCGCCCCGGATGGTAGTTCCTGGATTCGTCAGCCTTTGGATCCTTTGTGAAGCTCCTTGGCAAGCCCGGGCACTGGAGTGCTCGGCAGGTAACCATAAACAAGTGCACCAACGATCCTACAGATATTATTATTACGGGACTAGTGGCTGCGCAGTCACACATATCCTCTCCCTTTATGGGTGCGGGACACATTGTGTGGGGTTATTGGACACGGGGTGGGATCACCCGCTGTAGGTGGGAGCGTCCTGCGAGACGCAGTAGTCAGTGTCTCCTCTAGAGAGGGACACCTGTTGATTTATGAATAAGTACACGCTATGCAGTAAAGCCAGTTCTGTTTTACAACTGTTTGCTTGATGTGATTGTTTCCTGTTAGGGCCTCCTCCCACTTCGTTGGGATCCCTCCCAGGTGGAGGCGTTGCACCACGAGATCGTATTATATGTATGTACCTCAGGCTCCCCAAGCGGAGGCTTAGGCTCCTGAGAGCAACACAGGTTACACAGCAGGTAGTAGCGTCTGTATTCACAGGGAATACCCGTTACACAAATATCTAATTTGTAATTTTGTATATTATTGTAATCCTTTGCTGAATCGTGCCTGCAATAACTAAAGTTCTTAGTAAGAAAATATTTTTTTTTTACAAATATTCGCTTTACATTTAAAAAGTTACCCTAATAGTCCTGGTGACGACGAGTGCACGCCGGGTCAAAATAAGGTGATGTAATCCATTGCGTTTGCCTATAGTGAGCGCAACGGCGCGACAGCGCAACGGAGCAACACAGCGACCAAAATCGCTAAAAGACATTTGATTTTTTTGGCGCCGCCGTGTGACATCAGCGGCATGTGAGCGGGTCACGTTGTCGCGTCGCCGAAGTGTGGCCTTAGGCTGTGTTTATAGTGCAGGTGCTAGCGATCTGTGAATTATGATTGGGAGGCGTGGCCGCGACATCACCAGGCTGGTTAGCCCTCAATTGCTGAACCACTCACGTGATGCGGTTGTCGTGCAAAAATACCAAAATTATTTGTCGCTTCAAAATTCTGCAGCGTGGTCGCACTATGGCGGCCTGATAGAGGTCCTGTATATTGTTTACGTCGTCTCAGACACTATAATCCCGGCCTTAAACATCACAGCGTAAGCAGGTACTAAGCATTAGTTTACTTTGCTTTTAGATGGGAGGGTATCTTTCAAGGGTTAAACCACATGCTGTTTAGTAATTCCTATAGTAAATCTGGCATTAATACTGTATGCAAATTCACTTGTAGGCAGCAATCATGAGGCTATTTAAACCTTTCAATCTCTTTCTTATCTGAATCCAACATCTCGTAATGACCAAATAAAGGAGGATGATCCTTGTGTTTAGCATTGGTGTTAAAGTGTGAAAGCCCAGTTTGCGTTCCACAACTAGGTCCTTGTAACCTTTTCCAAAACATTAGACGCAAGTGAATGTTCCATAAACATGACTAACACTGGCAGAAGGTGTCTTATGGCATATCAGCGTCTTGTAAATATGGACCATGAGACACTGTCCGGCCCATTCACTTCAATGGTCTGGAAGATGTATTCCAGCACAGAAGGCTTATTATTATGTCCGTGGGCATACAGTAAAACAAATTCTTTGAGGCGAGCACTCACTTGACCTCTCAATGTACAAAATAGAACAATGTTGTGTTGATATAAAATGCAAAATAAATTATTATAGGGTCTATGCTATAAGCGTCGATAAGCCACTTATCGAGCACTTATCGGGCAAAACACCTACTGCTATTCGATAAGTGGGCGATAAAGGCATGAATCGCCATAAATTTCAGCCGTCATAAAAAAAAATCACCGGGTGACCGGCGATAAGCCACTTATTGGCAGGTTCTAAAACTCGTGCAATTCAATAGGCACAATTAGGATATCGAGGCCTATCGAGGCTAATCGTGGCTCTAGAATGGCGAGTTTCTCCCAAAATCCTCACGCCTAGAAAAGTTTCTTGGCGTGAGGCTGGTAAGAAGCTGCTGAGAGGCAGGATTATCCAGAGCTAATATCCATTAATATCAGCACCGGAGACCCCCGGCGTGAATCCCATGCAATAAAAATGCGTTTAAAGTCAACTTCATTACCTTAGCGGCTAACCGCTAAGGCAATGAAGGTATTAACCCCTCCTGCTACCCACAATAAACAATAATATCCACCTCCTCTACCCCGTACATGATTGATTCCAGAGGCCGTGGAGGTCCTCTGGTGATCACCGCGTTGGTCTGTGGGCCCTCGGGTGGTCCCCGCGGGTGTCCGGGTGTCCTCAGGTGGTCCCCGCGGGTGTTTGTGAAGAAAGAAGATGGCGATAAAAATATATATTTTTTAACCTGATGCTGGTCTTCAAGGTGGATGGCGTTGGATTGCGGGTGATGATGTATTAAATAGACTGGTTGGCTAGTGCTTTTATTTATTTAATTGGTTGGCTAGTGCTTTTATTTCTTGATTTGGGGTGCATAGGTGCTTGTGTATAAGTTTTATTATTGTGTATTTTTGGCCTTCATGCTTTTTTATTAGTGTGACCATTGACTGTTATAGTGGCTTATCATGCCCATATTATATGGGTATGATGTACCACTATGCCAATCAATGGGTAGAGGGTGAGTATAGTTGTCCCGGGGTGGGTGGTTAGGCCTCCTGGGTGGATAGCGGGGGAGGGTGTGTTAACCCCTTAATTATTAAACGCAAAGTTGATTAAGGGGTTAGGGGCCATTAGATTGTATTTTTTCTTGTATTGATTCTGACAACGGAGGACATGGACCTAGAGTATGCTGATGAAGATGCCTTTCATGATGGCAGGGGTAAGTAAAAAGTTTTATTTACTTTATTTATGATGGCTGGCTAATGTTTGTTTTTTTAATGGGCAAATGCACTATTATCCATATCTGGATAATAGTTATTTTGACCATTACTGTACTGTATGTGTTGGGGGAAGGGGTGTATTTATTTCACTGTATTGAAAAAAAAATTGCCACAGGATTGGTACCGCAGGCCAGTGGCAACCCGCGGGGACCACCCGAGGGCCCACAGACACCCGCAGCAACCACCTGAGGACACCCACGGGGAACACCTGAGGGCCCACAGACACCCCCAGACACCACCTGAGGACCTCCGGATACCCACGTGGACACACGAGGACCCCGAGACACCCACGGGGACCACCCGAGGGCCCACTAACACCCGAGGGGACCACCTGAGGAACTCCGGACATACGCGGCCTCTGGTATCAATCATGTGGGGGTAGAGGAGGTGGGTATAAGTGTTGTCGGGTTTTTAATGTTTATTGTGGGTGGCAGATGTTTTAATATACATTTTAATACAAGTGTATGAGCAGGGGGTCTCCGGAGCAGAACCGCATTGATTTCAGGTCTGGGGACCCCCTGCTACGAGATACAGGCCCCCGTTATGGGGTGCCGGTATCTTCTATGCATTTAAATGCCTTGCGTCACGTGACCGTGGAAATAAAGTGAATAGGAGATACGGCACCCCATAACGGGGCCTGTATCTCGGGAAGCAGGGAGTCCCCGGACCTCAAATCAACGGGGTTCTGCTCCGGAGACCCCCTGCTCATCTACACGTATTACATTTTTTATTAAAAAACATTAATTTCGGGGCGAAATTTGCGCAGGGAGAGGCGTCTCTCTCTGAACAGCTCTCTCTGCAGCAGAAAGAAATCACCTGGTTAGGCCTTTTGAGAGAGGCGATCATCACGCCGCTGGCAACTCGCGAGTTTTGGGAATTTTGCTATCACAGGTAATCGAAACATTTTGAATACCGTGATAGCAACACTCAAAAAACAGGTGATTTAAATGGCCCGGCGATTTTTTTTTTAATGAAAGCTTATATCATGGTGCCCTATATCTATAATCTGCATTCCACTTTATTGTTTTTAAACTACAACAGGAATGCTTAAAAAACAAAATAGTGTTGAATTTCTGAAACTACAAGCTAATGTAGTTTTATTTCTATTTAAATGTAATATTTACTCCCACTTTAAGAAGCATTCAAGATATGCGGGTGGAAATTACAACATTTATAAAAGATGCTATACTGTAGGTTACCAATTAGTTCAAATATAAACTATAATATGTTAATAAAATTCTCTTATTGAAAATAATAATTTGTAGCTTTACAAAAGAGTACTGTATACGCCCACATACAGTATCTGAACTAGAAAATTCAAAAGATATGGTATTTGCACAATTAGAATGAACAATGGATACTGATTTATACAATTACAATGTTAAGTCCGGGCCTGTGGTAAAATAAGCACTTAAGGAAACACAGGTATTTATTTGTCTCCAATTGTTCTATTTCTGCAGATGATTATGGTTAGTTTTAGTGAGTGCATAATACCAAGGAAAGTACATCAATGAATTCAACAACAACAATTCCCATTCCGTAACTGTACAACAATGAATTTCACTTTAGTACATCCATATGCAAGTTAAAATAGATTTGTGTTTTAAATAAACAAAATTTTGCGCTAGTATAAAGTTTAATTCTCATTTGCCATAAAGATACAAGAATAATTGATCATTTTGCCTTCACACTTTTAGATGTCAGCCGACATTCTGTGATGAAAGGGGCAACAGAATAAGCCTACAATAAAGGTGAAGCCCGTCTGTTGCCCCTGCCCGTCAACACGGCTGACTGATGTCGGGTCTAAAATGGCATATTTGGAGTGCGAAGGGTTAACAGGCCATACTGTGGCAATCCAAAGTTGGTGCCGGGTAATTGCATTAGGTGAAAGGCATCAGGGTTGAACAATGTTGAATGGTGTTGTGTGTTGAGCACATTATGGGGCCTGGAAATCTATTGGGGCTTTAGGAGAACGCTGGCCGCCTGCTGAGGGGACGCTCACTTGAAAGATGGAGCATCGTCTTCCCTTGGCAGTTCGGGCCCGACTCTGCAGTGCTTTTCTTATTTTGGCTAAAATGTGGAACTGAAACCCCAATTTTAAATTAAATAGTAGAAACTGTCACAGATTTGCAGGATGGTTGCTTGATAACATGTCGGGTTTTAGTGACTGTGGATGTTTGTTGATCTTACCTTTACCTTTTTAAGCGTAGCTTAAATGGGTGATTGTGGTGCAGAAATAGCCAAGCACTAGACTATATAAATATAATAGTTTTCAGTGGGATCCATGTTAGATTTAAGGCTATTGTCTGCCCCTATTATGCACCAGAAATCCCTTGGGATGTTGGCTGCGAAACCTATTGGTAGTTGGTGCACTAATAAAAACTAGATTGATTTTGAAGACCTGATGTGTTGCTGTTGCTGGTTCACTTCGCTAACAATATCATGTTTAAACAAATACAATTGTGCAAAATAAATAAGTAGATGAGTATTGTAGGCTGTGCCTCAGGTACACTACATTGGCAATCAGTGATTCTATACGTACATAATTTATTTTTGTTGCAAATAAAAAAAAATACATACAGTAGTTACAGTAGAATGCCTTTCAATATAGATGAATCGTTCAAGTACTGTAAATTTAGATTTTACATGCTTAATGATCAACAGCAAAATGCCAATATTCAAATTATGTTATTCATTCATGAAACATTTCTACTGGGTGGTACTGGCTACTCATACATTTTTTTTATTGAGCAGCCTACAGTATTCTATTTTTAGGGTGTCTATTGAAGGACATCTTTAAATACTGATCTACTAGAGGTAGACTAATGGTAGTGTCCAACATCCATTAAAATTCCCTTCACACCTGCAGTCTGGCTCATCAGCATTGCCAGCAGATTAGAGTTCAATGCTGCTTTTTACATCAAAGTCCAATATTTTTTTTTTAATGTGCTATTTATTTAGATAAATGTAAATATACAGTACAGTTAAAAAAATAAATACATTTCTGGATGAGCAGGGCTAAAAAAAACACAACATCCGTATCACTTCAGTGATGTCTAGTAAGAAACAGTTTGAGTCCTGGAGCGGTATAAATAGTGTCCAGTGCACTTTGTCCCCTCATTCATTCTTTATGAAAGTGGCAGAAGTCAGATTATGACCCAATCTGCCTGCTCTGTAGAACCAATGACTGTAAATTGCATCATAAAACTATTCTACTTGATAAGAATGCTTTCAATTCAACAACCGTGCAATTCCTTACCCTATAATGAGGTAATAGAAGTATTTCTTTAAGAACAGTGCAATGACTTGGAAAAACTTTAGCTGAATGTTAAAATATGATCTATCAGTCAAATCATAAGCACTGCAGTTCAATGTGCCCGTGATGGTTATTTGATTTCAACTGCAATGTTTCCTGGATTGATACTGGCACAGCAGTGCTACCCTGGAGGGAACAATGTATTATGTATATAATGGGCTGTAATATCATTATACTACTGGACATGTATCAGACTGAAAGACTGCAAACAGAACAGTTTATGAGTGCAGATGCAGAATGACTCAACCCTGCAACAACAAAACATTTGCACATATCTGATACGACATCTACTGAAGGTGTTAGTTAAGATTCCAGATTAGACGCTGAATTATTGCTTTCACGTGTATTAAAGTCAGTATTGATGCATACATAATACACTATGGCCCAGATCTACTGAGCAGTGTTAACATTTTTAAAGTGGCAGTAGCCCATAATAGAAAACATGTCCATTTAATACATGTAGCCAGGTCCCCCTCTTACGTCCAGGCTGCGGGAGGGGGACGGCTACCGAGACGCCTCCGGTGGGAGTGCAGGGAGGTTGCGCCAGTGTGTGGGTGCTGCCGGAGGGGTGACAAGGTCGCCTGGAGCTCCACGGTGGGACGCTGATAGGGTGCCGCCATTTCTGGCATCAGTGCACATCCACGAGAGCGTGCATGCACAGAAGCTAGTTGAGTCAGCCATTTCAGCTTGCGCATGCGCAGTAGCTTAGGCTGAGTCACAGCCATTAGACATATAGCTCAGCAAGGGACCTATAACTCCCATGAGCCTCTGGGAGTAGGGACACATGGTGCGAACCAGCCAATAGGACTGCGGGATTCCCCTACTGAGGAAAAGATACATTTGGCGTGCTCAGCGGGACCAGGTTAGTCGGAGCAAGGACGGAGAAGGGGAAGGTAGGGTCTGAGTGTCAGTCACACACAGACTAGGCCAGATACCCCCTTTGGTCCCAGTTAGGCCCCATTCAAGTGAGCTTGTAGTTGCTTCAGGGAAGGCCCCAGATAGGTACGCTTTCCCATTTACTCAGTAGTGTCAGGGACAAAGAGGAAGACGCTGCATGGTGATTGCGGCCTGTGGTCTGGGACCAGACCAACTCCAGTATAAGAGACTCTGAAAGGTGACACCCTCCTACCGGAACTCACCCCACACAGAGGCGAACGCCTTCGCGGACGACGGCATCACTGGATCAAGTGGATCCCTGCTGCTAAGTCGTCCGCGCCGGGTACTGGAGTACCCGACAGGTATCTCAACTAAGTGCACCAACATTCCACGGGATAGCGCTATCTCCTACACTTTGGGTGGGCCTTGACAGTGGGAAAATGACATCAGGGTATTGGTACCTGGCACACAATGTACTGGGGACACTCACTGGTGGTATCAGGTTGGCGCCTATATTACTGTGTGGTAAAGGGTACTGTTATTAGTGTGTACAGTAAAGGTTGATATACTGTATATATACCTGTGTGTGTGTATTACTGGTATTGTTCCTGGGAGGGACTTATCCTGCTGCGCTAAGATCCTTTTCAGGTGGAGGCACTGCACCAAGGCGGACACGCAATCACCCCAGGCTCCCAGTGACGGAGTCTCAGGCCTTCTGTGAGCTAACAGGTAACGGCAGTGCCGGTAGCCCCTTTAGTTGGGGGGGGGGGAGGGGGGGGGACAAGGGCTACATACAGATAAATGTAAAGTAATGCATTTGGGAAACAAGAATAGACAGGCGACTTACAAATTAAATGGGGATAAATTAGGGGAATCCTTGATGGAGAAGGATTTCGGAGTGCTGGTAGACAGCAAGTTTAGCAATAGTGTCCAAAGTCATGCAGTAGCTGCAAAGGCAAACACAATCTTATCTTGCATTAAACGGGCAATGGATGGAAGGGAACTAAACATAATTATGCCCCTTTATAAAGCATTAAGACTACACCTTGAATATGGAGTACAGTTTTCGGCACCACACCATAAATAAAGACACTATGGAACTAGAAAAAATGCAGAGAAGAACCACCAGATTTATAAAGGGGATGAAAGTTCAGACTTATGAGGAGAGGCTAGCTAAATTAGATTATTTTACATTAGAAAAGAGACATATAAGAGGGGATATGATAAATATATTTAGGGTCAATACAAGGAGCTTCCAAAAGAACCGTTCATGCCAAGGGCATAATAAATGACACAAGGTCATCTCTTAAAGTTGGAGAAAAGGAGATCTCACCAGCAACAATGGAAAGGTGTTTTTTTATAGTAAGGTTAGTTACATTGTGGGAGTCATTACCAATGGAGACTATGATGTCCTCAACAAAAAAAAGGATGGTCATCTTTTTAGAAAGGAAAGGTATACAGGGATATACTAAATAAGTAAAAATGGGAAGGATGTTGATCCAGGGAGAAATCTGATTGCCATTATTGGAGTTAGGAAGGAATTAATGTTTCCCCTTTTGGGACACTTGGTTAATGTTTCACTAGGGTTTTGTTTGCCATCCTCTTGATCAAAATACTGTAAATACAAATAGAGTATATGATACGTTTCTGTCATCTAAATTTAACATACGTTGAACTTGATGGACATATATATGTTCAACCTCATCTATATTGTAACTATATAACTATTAGTTTTAGTTACTGCAGCTTAATTACATTGCCCTTCAGCCTTTCAGAAATTTAGCAAGTGACATAGATAATATTTATTAACATATTCATTCTGCTGCAACAAATATACAGAATTCTTCTACCAAAAACATGGATGAATATTGTTGCTGATATTGTATCTGGTAGAGCTCTTTTCAGAATTGGAAATCACCTACCGATTATAAAGTTCAGCATAAAATCCCACAGCGTGCTTCTCAAGTTTCTTTACTAAAGATTATGAAATGTCTGCTCTAGATAAGAGAAGGAAGATTATCCTATATAATTACAAGTAGATTATATATTTTTTATAAATTGGAAGTACAGTGTATGGTTGGGGTGTCTCTAATGACTGCGAAATGTTCTTCGAAGCTAGTAATTGTTAGGATAAAAATAAATACATTTGCAACAATAATCATTGTTAAAAAACCATGGTTCAGATGTAGCGTGGCTCAGTTTTCCCTGAGCCATGCTATATCAAAGGAGAAGCCGCTTAAGGTGAAATCTTCCTCAAGATTACTGCTGTGTATAGCTCTGACTCAGGGAATACTCATTTGGGATACATCTGTATTTCTTTTCTGCATTATTTCTTTTCTGCATTGGTCTCCAATTGAACTAAAATATTACAACTGAAAAAAATAATACTTTTTTTAAACTAATAAAACATTAGATTATTTTTGATGGAAATACTACAGGGAACCAACATATACAGAGGAGAGAAATTATTTCTCAGCTTGTATTTTTAGCTTCAGTGAACCATGTTGCATGTGTACAATAACTTTAAAGAGTTAGCTCTGATGTTTATTTGTTTGAATGGAAAGATGCCTACTGCCAAGATGCCTTAAGACATGCACACTATGGAGTGATATATTTGGAATGGTGGAATGTACAAACACTGTAGGAGATATTTCTTTTGTACGTAATTTGTACAGAGCCTGCTGCTATGTGTCTGTTAATATATTTTGCATGCCAATAAAAGTGGTTGTTTATCTTCACTAAAACAGTCTTATTTCTAGAATGGGTAATTCTATGAATGCCCTAAGATATTAGCTTACTGTACCGTAGGTATGTAATTTCCTCTTAGAAATAGAAAACAAATTAACTGGTATTGCAATATAATTACATATTAACCTTATTATTAAACCTTCCAGACCCCCTAAGATATGAAACTATAATACAGATACTTTAGTTCATGTACAGTATATCAAGGCAAAAAGGGAGCAATTCTGTGGCAAAATACATACCATATTGTACGTTTCAAATACAAATGTTGCGTTGAAGTCTGTAGGACTTTTTGTTTGCTACATCTGGTGCAGCTTGTTGTTCCCCAGAATGTCACCCCTTTTGCCTTCGCACATAGCACCAGACGTCTGGTATGTAGCCAAAGAGTCGTATACGCTGAAGTGCTAACTCCTCCAGACTCAACCTTAATCTGCCAATTCGTGTCTACCAGACAGTTTCAGCTTTATAGAGATAATAAAACAAGACCAGGAGACGGAGGGTGTGCAGTAGAGCAAAAGGTAGGCTTACGATAATCCGCAAAAAAAAAAAAAAAACAACAAAAAAAGATTCAGTACTGAAGATATAGAGGGACTCCAGCAATGTTCCCAAACAAGGAGAAAAAGTACCCTTTTACTGGAGAAGAAATGTGTATCATTTAAAATATAACTTTTAATAGAATCAAACCTAAATAAAATGCCTTTAAAGAAGGCTCACATAGTTAAATAAACATTCAATTAGATTTAAAAAAAAGAAATACCAGAGTTGTAGGCACCTAAAGATAGGCTCCTGTCCAAGCACCCACATAGTAATTAATGTGTCTGAACACAAATGGGTAACACAGTAACTAATGTTGGAATTGATACATTTATATTGAAATCGCTGTTGCAAGGATTAGATTAATTCCTTCTAGACCTCCAATAAAATATCCTAACTATCAAATAGTCTGTGTGTGATGTGCCTATAGTGTATCCTAATCTAAACAGCAAAAAAGATAAGAGGTAGAAGTAGAGTAGTTACGTAGGAGAGGGTCTCTATTAAAATTTGTGCCAATATATTAGTAGCAACTAATAGTAGCAATGTTGTTCTACAGAAGGCTTCCAGATGCTATATGTAAAATCCCTTATAATTAGTAACCTTTGATCGTTAGTAGTTGGATATATGGACTGAAAATAAATATAGCAAAGGATTTAAAAGATGGAGGTAATCTAAATTATGAAGGTAAAAAAAAAACGAAAGGTTTCAAGACTATTACGTCTCAGTAATGCAGATGAGAAAGGAGTTCAGAAAAATATGCTCAATATTATTTTGTCCAAATAAAAAGTTTGACTGATCTTATCCGGCTACCCTAGGTAATTTCTCCAACAAAGGCATGGAGTTTTTTTTTTTTTACCTCACTCGAGACTGCAGATAGGCTTCTGGGAATATTCGAATATACCAGACAAGAAACTCCAAAAAAAGAACCACTAAAAGAGGGCCGTAGCAGTATTAACAGTAGAAAAAAAAAAGAAGTTAGCTTAGTCCTTATTGGTAGTTATGAGTATCTATCATCAAATGAGTGTCCTTTAATAGTCCTTAGTACGTCAATGGGTGTTAAAAGGGTGCTTCCTTCTCAAATGGTTTTCCCAGGTCACTTGTAGGGGTTTAAGTAACTAAAAAATAGAATAGCACACAAAAAATTCATACAGTAGCGTGATACTGTATCTTTAATTAATGTAGATAAATAGTGACAAACGTGTACTCACAATCAATTACATTTTTAAAGGGCACATCAAATAAGCATTGAGCTGTGAGATCCCTAAGACCGTGTTGAAGGCTGACCCTGAAATATTTATTTGCAGCAGGCAAAAACAAGAGACAAGACTAAAAAGTACCAACACATTGTTTGGAAAGGTCTGCTTAAATTGTTATCTTTGCATGGGTATGATCATATGTTCTAGTTGTGGTTGAAACAAAATGCATTTGAACCTTTTTATTCTACGTGGCAGGTTAGTGCTAAAAGTGAATGAGATGGAGTGGGTAGTGTAACACTAGTAGCTGCTTGCAGTTTTTTTTATAGTAATATGGAGGAGTTGGCAGAGTCATAAGGAAGTTCATAACATCTAGTCAACCAATATGTACTCTGTGGAAGTAAAAGTCTTCAAAAAAGTTGTCAGGGGTGTCCTTGGTGGGCTTTGAACCCTGGTCTCCTTGTCTAGATTTCTGTCATCAGGACTGCTGTTCTTTGTTGCTGTTCTTTATCAAGAACTGTCTGAAGGCTGCTGATTATGTTATCACCAGCATTTATCCCTCAACAGCAGTCTACGCCATTTGTATCTAAAGCCCTCTCCCACCTAAAACCTTTCACTCACTGCCCCACACCTCTGGAAAGTCCTCCCCCTCAATATCCGACTGGCACCCTCTGTCTCCACCTTTAAGACCTATCTAAAAACAAACCTCTTTAACAAAGTATATGGCTAGCTCCGCTGGCTGTTACTATACTCTGTACATCTCAGATGCACTGACCTTGGCCCCTTGCAGATGCACATACCATAACACCCTCCAACTGTCTCTGTAAGTTCTCCCCACTTACCACATAGATTTTAAGCTCTTCGGGGCAGGGACTCCCTTTCCTAGTGTTACTGTAATGTCTGAAGCGCATATTCCCATTATGTGTTATATTATTATGTCACGTATATTACTGCCACAAAGCTCTATGTACTTGGCTGGCGCTATATAAATAATGCTCTACATACATACAAATCTGATTGCCATTACAGGAGTCAGGAAGGAATGTATTTTTTCCCCTTATGAGACATCATTGGATAATGTTTCACTGGGGTCTGTTTTTCTTTGTTTGCCTTCTGTAAATACACATATAGGGTAAGTATCTGCCATCTTAATATAACATAGCTTGAACTTGGACAAATGTATTTTCTGAACCTCAAACTACAGTATGTAACTGTGTTACTATTGATTCCCATCTACTGAAAAAATGCAGTATGCTTATTTTAGGTTTGGTTTGTATAACGAACATTAAGCATCCCAAATACATTTACAAAAATAAACAAATATTTTTCAAATCTCCTGTTTGAGTGATTTATTTTCTTTTGTGCAGCACAGCAATACATATCTGTGGGTGGTGTATCCCCTCTCTATTGGGTAGGAACCATGGAACTGCCACTAAGGTGCCTTACATAAATCCTTCAGTTCCTTATTGAGCATTCTAACTTTGATCTTAACGTATTGATCTCCAACTGAAGCAGCTGTGTCTTTATCCCCGTCAAATATATGTTGCTCATTACTGTACAGACCAAAAAAAGCTAAAAGCAAATCACTTATACAGTACTTATCTTATTCACATATATCATGCTGCATAAAACCCTGCACATCATAAACCCTTTCTAATGTTTAATTTAAATTGGGGTTTTAGTTTAAATAATTTGGCCAACAAATAAGCTTGCCCACCATGCCAAGGTAACCCCAAATCAGGCAAGTTAAAGACCAAATGCAGAATGATATGTGATGACATTCTTAAGTGAAAACATTGGGTTTCAGTACATTTGGATGTTCGTCGTGTATTTTTGCTCATTATTGTACTGAAGATCATCTCCAAAAATGTAACTTACTGATGTGTGAAATTCCTTTTTTTTTAATTTTTTTTTTATTTATTAACCAGCTGTGGCTGGTACAGTAAGTCCACACAATACTCGCTGTATCTGCGACATTCATTTATTTTGAAGATGCTTTGACAAACCAGTTGTGCAGATGGGGGACTAATATAATTCCTTCTAGTCTCAACAAAGCTGACAATGCTACCATGATCATGCTACTGAACAAGTGTCCAAACTATTGTGACCAAACAAAATCATGTGATTGTAGGACAGGAGATGTATGCCATTTTAGTGCGCTTAATTGGACTGTGTGAATTTCACCCATTTTAATTTGGTGAAAGTTTGCTTTTATACAAAATGGCCATTGCATTTTTTATTAAGGTCACTTCCAAAATTTGAAATATGCTAATTTTACAAAATGTACCTAAGGAAGAGACTATAAACAGCACACACTGACCATGTACTTGTAAATTTGGGGAGGTAGAGGACAGACACGGACTTGTTTGTGCATTGGGAGCGCTACCAGTACAAGATCACTCAATAAAATGATGTCTAGTTATATTGGCAAAGGAGGGGGTTGGGAAGGTGGTGTGGTGTTGGTTATCATGGACAGAGAAGAGAAGTAGGTGTTTACAATAGACATCCATGTTCAACTAAGCACACATTAAACATAGTGGATAGTCCTAGAGTGGTTTAGAGGGAAGATGATTCTGCTGCAAAGGAGGGGACTAGATTGACCTTAACCTCTGGGGGTGCAAGGGCACCAGTATAACTGAGGGAAGACGTCGTCTCAAACATCAAATCAGCAAAATATGCATTAAAGTGAAGGATGGATGGTGCACAGGCTCAAGGTCTTCTATTTAAAGACTCTGAGGAAGTGGAGGGAGGAAAGATGGCTATGGGAGGGGGATTAAGGCATAGATGAAAGAGGATGATGATGCTAATGAGGGGTTAATAGCACTAGCATTGGAGGGAAGCAACTGATGGATTACTAGTAAAGGAAATAATTATGTGATCGTTAGTGCTACTGTTAATACTGGTTGCAGCAGTGAAGGTGATCATCGTGATGATGATAGTCATTCACTCTTTGAACAACCAGCAGCGTTGGCCACCTCAATTAGCAGCATTGGGACTCCTATTATTATCAGTACACCAAAAAGGAAAATGTACATGCCCTTATTTCTTATATACAATATTTCAAAGTAAAAAAAAAAAAACAGTACACCATCATCAATGTCATCAATATCCACTTCAGAAAGAGCACACACTGTTAGACAATAGCAGCCAATGCCACATCATCCTCATCAATAGAGGCAAGATAATCTTATTCTCAGAAAAAGCAGCACACAATATTACACAACATATAACAATGGAGGAATATGATAATAATAAATACAGTATAGCATCTCTTCCTACCCCTTAGGGAAATTGCAGGCATTATGCGCCACAGTGCTACCTGTTGGCTTACAGGGGACTAAGCCGCCACATGTGGGGAGCCTGGGGTGAATGGGTGCAGCGCTTCCACCCATGAGGATCCCAGTGTTGGCGGGATAGCTCCTCATAGGAACCGGTATACCTATACTATATACCCCAGAAATCACACTCTCACAGGTTATTCAATATGTCTTTACTGTGATCCCACAGTATAGCAACAGACACCAATGTGAAACACAGCAATGCAATACAAACACAAAACCAACAACAGTACAATAATAGTCCTGGGGTAGCTAGCCTCAATAGTACCTAGGGTACTCGCGCATCTGTAACCTAGTGTCCCACAAGCAATCCCTCCCAGTGTATGTGAGGGCAGCGCTACCCTCCCCCTTGCGTTAGTGCACAGTACCTTCCTGGCTTAAGGTCCAGTAAGGCCACACTTCCCAGCATGGGCAAGAACAGCAACAGGGTCTGACGTTGCGGGGTCTGCAACACAAGGCCTTCACACCTTAAGGTCCGGGTGATGACTTGTCCGCAGGCCACAGTGGGAAGCCTCCCTCTGCGCTCCGGTCTGCTCCGCTGTGTTCCCTCACTGACAGGAGCTACCTATTCATTGCGCCAGCCCTGTAACACTTCTCTGCGGTGAGGGGGAACTATCTGGGCACTAGGAGCAGGCTTCGGCCTAGTCTGGGAGCTTGGCAGGCTCCACGGACATTACCTTCCTCTTCCTTGACTCCCCACAGACTGCCTCGTTGCCTCCAGTCCCGCAGAGGATTTCCTGGTCTCCAGGCCCTCCCCTTCCAGCGGCACCAACCATAAAATGGCCGCCGTGCTACACACAGCCCATACATTACATGTGGCGCCAACCACAAGATGGCCGCCGCAACTTTCCTCCCGAAGCACTGAACCGGCTTCCTACGCAGGTAAGGTATGGTGTGTGCAGCATAGGTAAGTCAACTGCAAGAAGGAGGACAGCATCTAGAATGCGGCTTAGGCCAGCCACAGTAACATCTACTGTGCGTCTAGTCAGGACAGCTCTCACCCTGTTTCTTCAGTATTTCACAATCAGGAGTTTTCCCATTAGTATTTTTTTTTTTTTAACAAAGAGCATTAATATTACAGAGTAGTCACCTGTTTTGTGCCCTGCAGGGGCTATGGAGGAGCATCATGCTGGTAACTTTGCATTTATGCACAACCCCTCATCATAAGTTCACTTGGCAATGACATAAGAAGGGAATAAGCAAAAGCACAGTCTATTACTAATTGTAGAAGTATTATGTTAAATATATTTCATGTATTTGTTTTGTATTATTTTTGGGCCTAACAAATTGTTCTCTTTTCCTTTAAACTGTAGGATGGCAAAGCGTCTAGTGGATGAAATCAGTGAGGCTAAGGATGAGCACTGTGCAGCAACAGTGAAGATGGTTCTAGAGAACAGTCACAATATCACAGCATTTGAGACCAGCATCAGGGTGATGAGATGCCAATTGGGATAGGCATATGGATGTGTCAAGTAAGTGTCTTACTGTAATAAAGTACAGTATAATGCAATAGTTTTGTTCCTCGAAGTGTAATGCTGCTTGTTACAGCACTGTACAGAGCTGTATCCAATGTGGTGCACTGTACAGTAGCTCCCAGAGTGACAGAACAGGGTTTATATTGTAATTACGGTGCCGTAGTGCAGTGCAGTATACCTGTAGGACAGAACAGGTAAAGTGTTGAACACTAGGTAAAAGTGTGGTTTTACTGTACCTGTAAAATTCTTCCTTGTCATTACAGAGCGTATCCTATGATAAGGGAGGAAAACAAGATAAAAAGAGTGGACCAAGCATGGGCATGGATCGAAAGTGGCAAGACTTTCCAAGATGTTATCTTTTCTGACGAGGCAACTGTAGCTCTTGAGAGATTTGACATATTTGCATTCCACAAGAAACCCCGCCTATCCCTGAAGCCACGGCCCAAGCACCCAGTGAAGATGCATGTTGTTGGGTGCGATCTCTAGACGTGGACCAGGATGCATAATCATATTTGATGGTAAAGTAATGCACAAAGTCACATGCTATAGCCTTATGTACTGTACTATTGTAGTGTATTCTGTACCCTAATGTTCAGTATTTTCATAATTTTTTCTTCTCTTGGTCCAGGAATCATGGATAAAGTATTTTTCCAAGAGCAAATTGTCACCCATATTGTTAAATACATTAGTCACGATTTCCCATCTGGTAGTCACCAGTTCTTCCAGGACAATGACCCTAAAGATACCTCCTCTATGCCTATATTCTTGCGAGCGGGATCAACTGGATTAAGATGCCACTGGAGTAAGTGCTCCAGTGTACAGTAACTGTTTCTCATTGTTTTAAACTGTTTTAATCTTTTCAACTAATTTGACATTTTTTCCCCTCCCATTCCAGATCACCAGATTTTAACCTTATAGAACTGGTGTGGCATGCACTGAAGGATCATTTAATAAAGGCTGTGAAACCGTCCAACAAGGAGGAATTAGTAAAAGGAATGTATAGTTTCAGGAGAGACATATTGACTGTACAAAAATGCTACAACTACATTAAAAAAAATGAACAGCGTTTTGCCTGTTAATTAAGAGCGTAATTGGAATGCCACTGGCATGTAGTTAGGTACTGTAATGTAGTAAGGTAGGTACAGTAAGTATAGTGCAGGTAAGTATAATACTGACAATAACCTGTTTAAATGTTAGCCTTATATTAAATGTAATTGAATGTTAACCATTTTATGACTGTGCTTACTCTCCCCTTTGTATATATTATATACAGTATGTACAGTATTTGTATTTGACATGTGTGTATTACCTATTATTTCTAAAAATTAATTATAGTTTACAGGTACGGTAAATTATAGTTTATTAATTTTGTGTGGCTGTCAATAGTGTTAAACAGTCAAGGCCTTCATGGCCTGCAGCCATTTTTTTCTTTCACAGGAGAAGCAGCACTACAGGAAGGGAGGGTGGGGGTGGGCGGAAATGTCCAAGTTTATAGTACTGTGTGCATAATAACAATCATAGTTGTCCTAATCCCCACTCTCTCAATGACAAAAGAAATCCACGGTCGTTTACCAGCTAACGGTCACCACGGTCGGTGACTCAGCTAAGCCCCATGGAATTAAAAAACCCTAGAAAATGCAGATAGCACTTGACTTCCACAGTCTTTAACAACCGGTGACTCAGCTAAACCCCATGGAATTAAAGGCCCTTTGAACGTGAAATTATTATTATTTTTTTCTTGTTGGAATTCTAAGTCTGATTGGCAGTAAAGGCTTTCTACACTAGTTCCCAATGCACATGCGTGTGGAACCAGGAAATGGAAATTTCTCTACCAGCAGCCAAATCATGAAAGCATCTTAGTCTTTCTGTGTTCATTTCTCATGGCCCGGGGAGGTGTTGATAGCTAGTCCCATGACTTTGCCTGTGCTTGTTGGGGGTGGGGAGGAAGGTGAGATGCAGCTGAATTGGTCTGACTTAGAGAAGTGCACGGATGAGTGTGAAGGATAGAAAACAACTGATTGAACTGTTTGCAAATGTAATAAAAGTTACAGTATCACTTCATTGCCTGTGTGTGTGGGGAAGATTTCTGTTAACAGTATGAACAGCAGACCAAGCCCTACAAAAGTTGAGATTGATGTTATTGAATACATAGCCCCCCCTCACAAAAATTATTAATTATGCTCTAGTGCGCATGTATACAAGCATTGATGGGCTATGGCAGGCATACACAATACTGTAGTGTCATTGGGAAATAAAGTTAATACTGTATAGTACATTATATTTACCTTCATAATAAACTTTGCCAACTGGGTGGAGATGAGCCAATGTCCGAGGTGTATTGTGCATACAAGCTTGGGTCACTCATGTAGTCTGCATTAAAGTTGACAGGTGCCTGCTGAAGCTGGTAATCAGACAGGGCCAGGTAGCAAGGATTGCGGTTCACCAGATTTTCAGTGATGGTCGGCCTGTTATTGCAATAGTATTGGTAAGCCGGTGGTGGCACATTGCAGGTTGGGGAAATACAAGTCTTACATGGATTAAACCCGACCTGTCTCCTTTTGAAGTCGCTATGATCAAACATGCCGACAAAAGATGGGAGCACTGAACAATAACCTCTGCTACTTCCCGGAGGAGGGGCTTATTTGAAATAACCAATCATTAATAGTTAAAGTTTGCCGTATAGCATTCTTCCACCCATGTTGATTTGGTGAAAATTTGAAGAAATCATGATGTAGCCATATATCTCTGCTAAAGTTGCCTTCTTATCTGTTCCAGCATTAATTGCAGAAAAAATTAAATATGCATAACTGCAGTCCGGTCTAGTATAAGGACTTGACATGATGTTCAGTGTATGTCCATTCAGCCATTGAGCAGGCATTAAATGCTGAATAATGTCCACAACATTCTGTTTTGAGATTTTAATTATGAAACGCCTACATTTGATAATGTCTTCAACGACTGAGGTCAATTTACAATGGATCAGTGTAATGGACACAGTTTTTATCTGGTTTTTAAAGACCTGCAGATTGACTACCCACTACCCACTGTATAGTCTATGAAAAGGGATGCACTTTTGCCATCTGGTTGATACGCGCAGAACTGAACCCAAACAAAATCAGAATCCAGGTAATCAAGGAAATCAACAACGGTAAACAGATTGACAGCCTTCACAGAAGATTAACGAATGAATGCCGCATGGAATACAGCATGGAATACAGCAGACTTTACTAAAACTGCTCCGAGAAATGATCGGATAACGGCCGCTGCATCTGTATTTCCTAACAATTTAATCTCTGACACAAGGGTGGGAGGAAGCGTCCATGGAAATTCAGTACTTTGATTCTTGTTTTTTTCTCTGTGAAAAACATTTACAAATACATATAACAGAAGTGTTTTGAGGAAAGGGTCAACTGCTGCCACAGCATTTAAGTGAGAAGTGAAAGACAGGCAGATATACTTTACAAGCTAGGCTGACCAGGCCTTAACCTGTCGGTGTGCAAGGGCAATAGGGCATCATTCAAATTACTTATGATTTGAGGAAAGGGTCAATGTCAGAGTAAAACACAAGATAACAGTGCTGCACACCTAATCAAGATCACAATAAAGCAAAATACTTGCTCCGGTGCTCCTGGGTCAGGAAAATCCTGTAACTCAAACTACTACTGTAGTCTATGACACGTATCAGATAATCCAAGGCACTACAGATTTTCAAAAATGTATTATCAAGCTAAGTACAACCTTTTGACCTTCTCTGAGGTCTTTCTCAAGTGACTAGCATACCCAAAATACAAAGTGTTCACTATATAAAGGCAAATAATCACCTCCAAGTCTCTTCACATGATGTGTAATCAGTGTCTCAGTCTCTGCCATTATCTGGTGTGCACATGCGTCCGTTGTGGTTCCAGCGACGTGATCACGTTCCTCCATTCCTTGATCCTTTTGGACAGGACCCCGAAGTCTCGAGAGCCTTAGCCGTAGTGTCATCATCAGTCTCATCCGAATGGTTCCTATTGGCCAATCCCAGCATCTGTACAGGCCATGATGTCCCGCCCCTACATCTGCGGGTATCCTCCGACGTCATCACGTCCTGCTCTTTAGTATCTCCATCTTCTCCTTCCCTGTAGAAGCGATCCTCTTCGCGCATGTGCACAAAACAAAACATACAAGAGGTGTATGCTGAATGGTCCCTATCTCTTATAATACAACAGGACTTTCAGAGGCATTCTAAGTAGTAGTTGCAGGAGTATACCCCGCATTAACGTACGCAATGGGACCGGAGCATGTATGTAAAGCGAAAATGTACTTAAAGTGAAGCACTACCTTTTCCCACTTATCAATGCAGGTACTGTACTGCAATCGTCATATATGTGCATAACTGATGTAAATAACGCATTTGTAACAGGCTCTATAGTCTCCCTGCTTGCGCACAGCTTTGGTACAGGTAGGGAGCCAGTATTGCTGTTCAGGACGTGATGACAGGCGCATGCGTGAGCTGGCGTTTGCCTATTGGGCGATATGTACTTACTCGCGAGTGTACTTAAAGTGAGTGTACTTAAAGCGGGGTATGCCTGTAGTGGAGGATATGTTTGGTGCAATATTATATTGTATGTCAGTTTTCATTTGTAAGTGCCGCTGTTCTTAATGTCAGTTCTTGAACATCGAGGGGGGAAATTAGGAGGCTCCATCCATAGCCTGAAGATATGGATGACAGAGCACAATCAGGTGTTGGTTGCATCCCTTTGCCTCCCCCATGGGACAGACATTGAGAGGTTCTGTATACACCATAAGGACAAAACTCTGAGTCCCCTTGAAGGATGGTCGAATTAATCATTGCCCATTAATGCCAGGAGTTATAAAGTGGAGGAGGTCAGAGGGCAGTACTACTACTACTGATATTAGAATCAAAAGCAACTGGTATAGCTCACTGCAGCTCTAGCAGTGAGCTAAACCAGCTGCTGGGTGAGCTCTATTACTCACTGCTCACACCTGTAGCCAATGAGCCTTGTGGACACTCCCCCTGGCTTCCATTCTAAGTTGATAATTTCCACTTCATAGTTGTCACATCAATGTGCTTTTTCCTGTCTGCTCTGACCCTCGCTTCTGTCACGTCTATTATACTGTGTTTGTTTGTCGATCCTGCCCTGCACCAATTCTGTGATGCTCGGGTCTCAACGACCACGTTCCGGGTTCCATTCAGTTATACCTGCTCCAGCCATCAGTATCCACTTCATGTCATGAAGTCCACCATCATCGATGTCTTACATGGTTCATCTACTGCTGCTGAGGCTGTTGTACCTGTTGCCCTAACTGAGCCTCTGGAGCTGGAAACTCCTTCAGTTTCACAGAATATTTCTACATTAAAAAAATAATAATGCATATACACAGACAGAGTACCGGCACTGGACATCAAATTTGTGAGAATACGTTTATATTATCCCTTGACACAAAAAATAACAACGTTTTGGTCCCCAGAGGGACCTTCTTCAGGATCACCGGTGATCAGTGAGAAACAGATCGCTTGCAGCAGAAGTTCTCCAGCGGGGCAGCGCACAGCCAGAAAAACGGAAATGTGCTAGAATGAGCAAAATATTACATTTGTATAATCAATACAATACAAAGCGCTAAAGTATTTTGTGTCTAGTCTGGCACTTTATCAAGGAATCACTATACAAAGAAGCCCCAATGTGACAAATTATTTAGTTACTTTGTATATGGTTTTTCTTCTTATAAGTGTGGCTCATTTAGTTCAATCTTTGGGACAAAACATATCAAGCTGCAACCACGTCAAGGTATAGACCATGGGGGATGCGAGATTTTTCTGGGGGGGGGGCGCATTAGTTGTAATGGCCCCACGCTCTTCCCTATGGCATTTAAATGAAATGCCGGGGATCGTGAGAGACCACACAAGACCCCGTGTTGTCATTTGACGCCAGTTGCCATGGCGACGTGACGTCACAAGTCCCTGGCAAAAGAGGTAAGGGGAGCGGGCAAAGGGGGCACAGCTCAAATAGTTTGCGCACCCCTGACCTACAGAATCAGCAGGCCCTACACTACCAATTTTATACTGTGCGTACAATATAGGAGCACTATATGTTCACTACAGTGCAGCTACAACTGGTGGAAAACAGCGAAGGCCCACGCTTATTGTTATAGCAAAGGTTATTATCACATGTCCCCTGGGGGAAGAAATCTCACTAGACTACTGCGTTCACATGTGTGTTTGGACATGCTGATTAAATATGGGTGGGATGAGTGAGTTTAAACTAAGAGAAGCCACATACTGTATATTGATATACGCAGTCTTAGCAAGCTCACCACACAGTTTGCAGCAAGAGTGTAGTTAAATAAAATAACTAAACAAAATAAACTTCACTAAATACCATCACTGGCCAGTCAAACACCCAAAATGTGTAGCAAAAGTTCAATGTGTAGTCCGTACCCTCACAAGTATAGTAGTAATTCAATAAGCACAGTCCTTTCTAAGGTGGATGAGCTGTGTCTCGGGTATACAGGTATACAGCCCTTTCTCAGCCCTCTGTGGACACACTGGCTGTATTCTCAGGCTGCCTTTTTAAACCTTGCAGATTAGGTAAATGGTTGTACTGGAAGCTGCTGTAAGCAGACGTTAACCCCATCATGCTGGAAATAGAGCATAGAACAATCTACCAGAGACTGTCACAGCCCCAGTCTAAGTTCTTTCAAAACTAAAGCTGTCTCACATTTTAATCTGGTCTGTAACTGTTACATACGTGTATAATATATATTATCACTTACTGTGCATGCAATGTCTTGTATATAATGTGTAACCCTGCTCACCTAATGTAACTATATATTTGTAACCATGTATCTGTCATCATAACTCTGTGCCCAGGACATACAGCACTTGAAAACGAGCGGTAACTCTCAATGTGTTACTTCCTGGTAAAACATTTGATAAATAAATAAATATATAAATAAAATGTTCTAATCTTCTGCTGACATACGGTAGCTGACATACTGCTGAAAATCTCTGACTGTCACAATATATATATTTATATATTGTATTTTTTTTTCTCTCCTGCCTGCGTCTGCCTATAGCCAGCTAGCTAGTTACCATGCTCTCTCCCTCACCCTCCCAAACAACTCTGACAGGGCGGAACTGCTGCAGGCACGCTTATACTGTATAGTGTTTTGATCAAACTTTCAATCAAAAAGTTTGATCAATGTTTTTTTTTTTTTTTAATTTGATCCAAAAGTTCAATTGAAAATTTTTGCAGGCTTTCTGAACGTTATTAAAAGTTCAAACGAAACAGCAGTAAAGCAAATCTCAGCAGGTTCCACATCGCCACTGAGCACTTTCTTAACAGGCTCAATGTTGAAGTCTTTGTACTAGATGAACTTGAGATCCCAAACTGGCCAGTATTCTCTTGAACTATTCGAGACTAAAACGACATTTTAATAATTTCCTCAGACTTTTACACTGGTGGAACTAGATATAAAGTGTGTGCAAGCGGCAGCTTTGAAATTGCTTTCCAAATGGCTTGTCCCTAGAAAGGGGGCAGAGGAAGTGAGATGCTAAAAAAAAATTCTTGTGGGAAATTTACAATTGTTGGAAAACGACATCCCCTGACCTACAGTACTTGCGGAGACCCAAACGCACACCACCGTCATATGCAACGCCGCGAATCACTATTCAATCCTCCATGCCACTTATCTTCAAGCAGCCGGGGAGAAGTTGAAACCCCAAACAGATGCTACAGATGTTCAGTTAACACGCGTTATTTCTCCCGCTGACGCGTTGCAGCGGGACACATACAACGTGTCAATGGGAACAGCTGACATTCTAAATAGATTAGCACAAAAAAGTGGTGGGGCTAACGTGCTATTTGCACCCGCTAGCGTGCACCATCAGTTACAATACCGCCTGCTACATCTGTATATGCAAGTCCCGGAGACAGGATAGCTGACACTTGCACATACTTCCCAAGTTCGAATGTCTTTGTGGAGAGCACTATTTACTACAGTTGCTCCTATTTCACTGAATGAACAGGCTCATGACTGCTGCTTCCCTTGGAATATTAGGCCATAGTCAATACCTACCAGGACTTATACCTTGTAGGTGTGCCATATCGAAAGCAACAGTTGTGTTGATGGCCAAGACAAATAAGAAGACACAGATTCCTGTGTAGAACAGAAAAATCACTGACTGAGGAATGAGGGATCCAAGATGTATATACTGTACACTTACTTGGCTCAAAGTTCATGCTGCCCTACCTAACGGTGAGATGAACAACCTGCAGGTGTGTATTGCTTTGGCATAGAGAAGAAATTTAATTTTTCATTTCCCAATCAAGAACACTTGTATACGACCGTTTGTTATATTTGTCATCACAATAAAAACATAATTTCTCAGGCGTAAATTGCACCCTGGAGAGCCCCCCTTCCAGTTCAGATAATGTTAAAAAAAAAAAAAAAATATTATTTGGGAAATGCTACTGCATTAATAAAATAATATAGTACACAATGACAAAATGTTTAGGTAAAACATAGTCAAAGACTGCTATGATGCTATCCTCTACGAAAAGAACAACTCAACCATTAAATTAGCAGTGATAGAAAAATGAACTGTATAATGAAGAGGAAACACAAGGTAGCAAACATGCTTAAAAGAGACATATAAATCATCTGGTACATACCGAAAACTGACAGAGTAAGATGGATCATTGAACATATAGTAATGTGCTTACACAATGCAAAACAACAGAATGCAAACACAACTGGAATTCTAAGAACTGAAGAAGTGTAAACAACTTGAATGGCAGTCTGACAGCAGATGTTATCTCTCAGACTGCAAGTGAATAAGGTCAGAGAAGTCTAATTAAATGCAGGGAGATTGTAAAAGATGAGAAATGCACACAGCAGAAGAACCTTTATGTGGAATGAGCTAATGAAATAATGAAAAAGGAAGCTATTCAAAATAAATCTATAAGTGAAGAATAGAACAAGCACCGATAGCTAAACCAAGATATCAAAAAGATAGCCGCATGAAAAAGAACTAATAAAAGAGAGATGGAAAACACAATATTATGGCAGCAGATGAATAGATGAAAAAGATCACAGGATAGATCAAAGGAAAAAAAATCTACTGAGTGTGGCCAACACACAATTATACTTCTTTTACAAAAGAAATAGCACGAAGAATGCAATTTAACTCCAGATAGTCAATGAAATTGTTGAAAGCACTAGTACTATTATTGGAGTATTCAAGACTTCATACAACAATCAATACATAACCCCTCTTTCCCTCAGACTATAGGGTCTGTTTGTGAGGCAGGGCTTGAGTTCTATGGACAGTGGTTGACAAATCACCAAAAAATCTACTCGCCGAACAAAAAAATCTACTCGCCACCTAGTACCACACGTGTGCTGCTTGGGCCAATAGGAGCTCGCCACGATGTTAAATCCACTCACCCGGGGCGTTCAAATGTATAGGTTTGTCGAACACTGCCTATGGATATATATATGTAATGGATTTTCTGGCATAGCCTGACCCACCCAATCTCACATTGGCCCCTGTGGTCTAACCAGTCCCCATTACAGTGAAGTGTCTGGTGGTGCACCTGTTGGCAACAGGACTCCTGAGTCTCCCGCATGATGTTGTGTGGGGATTGCCAACCCAGACAGGCAACTGAGGTAGTGTGCATGAGTCCTACCTAGATCCAGTGCAGCGCCTCCACCTCATCAGGATCCCAGCGTCCACTTGTGGATGGTCCTGGTGAGGAACTCCTCTGTGGTGCACTCCTCTGTGGAATCTCTCCACACTTACACACGAGGGTAAGGTTTAACAGGATCATCTTTATTGACTTGCGGCGGGCCAGCTGCCCCTCACAGTGGGTGTACTTAGCCTCTCATGTTCACCGCACTTCCCTTTGAAAGGTGTCCTTTCCCCAAATAGGTGGATTCCTTATCTCCCCTTAGGGAGATAGTCCCTGTGCCAGGTCCCTGGTCACAGTCTTATAAGCTGTCTCCTCCCAAGCCTGCACTCAGACTTGCTCCTTGTCTCATAACCTCTTACATAACCTTCCAACAGCTTAGCAACAACTTCTGAACTACTAACTTTTGGCAGTGCTGTGCCTTATGTATCCTCTGGGGCTGGCACAACTCTGACATCACTAATCATGGATTCAGAGCATGTGACCACTCCCATCCATTCATAGGGCACCTCACCAGGGTGTGAGGGCAAACCTCCATAATTACTGCTGGCATGCCCATAACTTACCAGGCCTTACTGTCAGCAGGAGAGATGACTGTAGCCATTTTACAGCATGGTTACATATATATATATATATACTAAAAAACCTAAGAATTGGTATAATATGATCTCTCTTGGAAACTATTTGAAACATAACAGAATACCAAAAGGTCTAAGGATTCTTAAGAAATCCTGTTTTGACTCAGATGAAGTTGTATTCCTGACAGAATGGGACACTATACTTGATAATTGTTCAAATAGTCTAATGAGACTTATCATCAAATTTAGAGAAACTAAAAATTTAGAAATTGGAAAAGAGATTGAATCTATGAATACGAAATTAGAGAAATATAAGGATGAAGTTACGTTTCAAGAGTTTGACCAAGCTCTGAAAAAAAAATAGATAAAATTGAAGAAGAGATTATCTATACTAAACAAAGGAAGTTTTTACGAGACAAAAACGATTATGAACAAAATATCCCAAAAAATTGGTCTCGTTTTTATAAAGGCAATTCTTCTCATTCGCTTCAAGTGCCATATTCTCATATGACACATTCTTCTACACGTCGCACACATTTTCCTTTTTATGCACGTTCTTTCCATCAAGCCCAGCACACCCCTAGGAATCAGAACCCCTCACGTGGTCCCTATAGGTATCCTCCACCACCTATCAAACACTACCGCCCCCCACACACCTTCCTCACTCTCCCCGCCCCCTCTATTCTAATAGGTTCAAAGCAAGACAATTGGGTGCGACACCTAAGGCCTGTTCTTCTGAACCATCTGCTTGTTTAGATTTTCCCGCCAACTTACCATGGAATTATTGTATTGTATTTTATTGTATGTCTTTATTTATATAGCGCCATTAGTGTACATAGCGCTTCACAGTAGTAATACATGTGGTAATCAAATAAATAACAGATAATATAAATAACAGATCATGGGAATAAGTGCTTTAGACATAAAAGTAACATTTCGGAAGAGGAGTCCCTGCCCCGAGGAGCTTACAGTCTAATTGGTAGGTAGGGAGAACGTACAGAGACAGTAGGAGGGAGTTCTGGTAAGTGCGTCTGCAGGGGGCCAAGCTTTATGTATCATGTGTTCAGAATGTTCACAGTGCTATTCGTATGCTTCTTTAAGCAAGTGTCTTAAGGTGGGTCTTAAAGGTGGATAGAGAGGGTGCTAGTCGGGTACTGAGGGGAAGGGCATTCCAGAGGTGTGGGGCAGTCGGTGAAAAAGGTTTAAGGCGGGAGAGGGCTTTAGATACAAAGGGGGTAGAAAGAAGACATCCTTGAGAAGAATGCAAGAGTCTGGATGGTGCATACCGAGAAATTAGGGATGAGATGTAAGGAGGGGCAGAAGAATGTAAAGCTTTAAAAGTGAGGAGAAGAATGGAGTGTGAGATGCGGGATTTGATCGGAAGCCAGGAGAGGGATTTCATGAGGGGAGATGCTGAGACAGATCTAGGAAAGAGTAGAGTGATTCTGGCAGCAGCATTTAGGATAGATTGTAGGGGAGACAGGTGAGAGGCAGGAAGGCCAGACAGCAGGAGGTTACAGTAATCAAGACGGGAGAGAATGAGGGCCTGAGTCAGAGTTTTAGCAGTCGAACAACAGAGGAAAGGGCGTATCTTAGTTATATTGCGGAGGAAAAAGCGACAAGTTTTAGAAATGTTTTGAATGTGAGAAACGAATGTGAGAGAGGAGTCGAATGTGACCCCTAGGCAGCGTGCTTGGGCTACTGGGTGAATGATTGTAGTTCCAACAGTAATGTGGAAGGAGGTAGTAGGGCCAGGTTTGGGAGGAAGTATGAGGAGCTCTGTTTTAGCCATGTTGAGTTTAAGGCGTCGGAGGGCCATCCAGGATGATATAGCAGAGAGACATTCAGAAACTTTGGTTTGTACAGCAGGTGTAAGGTCAGGTGTTGAAAAGTATATTTGTGTGTCGTCGGCATAGAGGTGATAATTAAACCCAAAAGATGTTATTAGGTCACCTAGAGAGAGTGTGTACAGAGAAAAGAGAAGAGGTCCCAGGACAGAGCCCTGGGGTACCCCCACAGAGAGATCAATAGAGGAGGAGGAGGTGTTAGCAGAAGAGACACTAAAAGTACGATGGGAGAGGTAGGATGAGATCCAGGATAGAGCTTTGTTCCGAATACCTAGATTATGGAGAATGTGGAGGAGAAGAGGGTGGTCCACGGTGTCAAATGCTGCAGAGAGGTCGAGTAATATGAGCAGAGTGTAATGACCTCTGTCTTTGGCAGCATTGAGGTCGTCAGTTATTTTAGTGAGGGCAGTTTCGGTGGAGTGAGCAGTGCGGAAGCCAGATTGTAGAGGGTCTAGGAGAGAATAGGTGTTGAGAAAATGGAGCAAGCGAGAGAATACAAGACGTTCAAGTAGTTTAGAGGCAAAAGGCAGAAGGGAGACAGGTCGATAGTTAGAAAGACAGGTAGGGTCAAGCTTGCTGTTTTTGAGTAATGGTATGATTGTTGCATGTTTGAAGGAGGATGGAAAGGTTCCAGAGCAGAGGGAGGAGTTAAAAATGTGTGTAAGCGTAGGGATTATAGTAGGAGCTAGAGGTTTTAGGAGATGGGAGGGAATGGGGTCAAGAGGGCAAGTGGTAGAGGGAGAAGAGGAGATCAACAGCGACACATCCTCCTCTGAGACAGCGGAAAAAGACTCAAGGAAGGCAGGAGGAGAGTTAGGAAGAGGTGTAGGATGGGGGGAAGAAACAGAGGGGATGTTCTGCCGTATGGATTCCACCTTTTCCTTAAAATAGTCAGCAAAGTCCTGAGCGGAGATGGAGGAAGGAGAGGCAGCTGAGGGTGGTTTGAGTAGAGTATCAAAGACAGAGAACAGTCGGCGTGGGTTAGACTTGTGCATGTTGATTAGTGCAGAAAAGTAGGCTTGTTTAGCTTGCGAGAGGGCAGAGTTGAAACAGGATAGCATAAATTTGTAGTGAAGGAAGTCTGCGAGAGTGTGAGACTTCCTCCAGAGGCGTTCAGAGGAACGAGTGGAGGAACGCAGCATGCACGTGTGGGAATTTAGCCAGGGTCTAGGGTTAGAAGGGCGAGGGCGGCAGAGAGAAAGCGGGGCATGTAGATCAAGAGACGAGGACAAGACAGAGTTGTACTTTCTGACCAGGTTGTCAGGGTCTGTAGCAGAGCTGAGAGAGGAGAGGGAGGAGTGTAAAGTGGACTCAAAGTCAGGTAAGTGAATAGAACGCAGGTTTCTGCAGAACCGGGGGGTAGATGGAGGTGGAGAAGGGGAGAAGCGAGATAAAGAGAATTATGAAGGACCTATGCTTTTACCCCATGCAACAGACCTCAAGTTTAGTCTCCCAAACTGGGGAAAAGAAGGTATACAGAACTCGAAAAGGTACAAGATCAGGACAACTTAAAAAGGCAAAGATCAGTATATTAAAACCGTGTGTTGGCCGAACAAATATTGTAATTTTGTCAGATTTTACTCTTATTGACTCAGACACCACACTATTGAAGAAGGGTCTGTCTTTTTCACCTAGTATAGCTCCTAACAACTTTGAGCTACACATTGATCTACATGAATATGTTTAATAACTTTTGAATTTCTAGTTGGAACACAGATTTTATTTTATAAATATGTCATCTATATCCTGTTTGGTGGAGTTCAAGGTGCCGGAGCCCTCCCCTGTTTCTGACTCCTCCTCACCTTGTGTCCCAGCACTTTCTTGGCTTGCTTGTGGCTGCCCGGGTTGCCTTCCGAAGAAATCTGGGGCACTGGCCCGGGGGAGGTTTTTCTTAACCTTGGGAGGCATACTTTTGGGTGTAGGATGACGAGGCATGTTTGGAGGGAGAATAGTGGGTTGGCAGTTACTGGATTATCGCTGAGTAGCAGTTAGATGTGGGGTTCTAGGGCAGAGCTACAGGATCAGGCGGCCATCTCGTTGCTTGGCGCACATGAGCGCCACAAAGTCATTATGTAAATTGCGCATATGCGCCCCCTTGTATGTTCTGGTAGGATCTTTAATTCTAGCAATCCATACACAGGTTGTGTTGAACCATTACACTTCCATTGTTGATGGTATCTGTGCAACTTCCCAGAGTTATATGTATTTTAGTATATTCTGTTGTGGTTGGGCTAGAAAAGTTGGCAGCGTGGGGTTGTTTTCTTTCAGAGTTGCTGGCCCTTTTCAAAGAACTCGCTGCAACCCCAATTTTACTAGACTGTGTCTTAAATCATCAGTTGGGGAGGGAGGTGTATTCCTATACAATCTGCCACGTTAACAGTGTTTGTGTTGTTTCCCTCTGCTAAGATATTGTGGCTCAGGGTGGCCGTCTTCTCAGCCTCTTTTCCTTCACGGGCCACTGGTGGCCATTTTGGAGGGAGATGAGGCTGGCTCTTGACCCTGCACTACACTTCTGTCTCACAGTGGGGTTGAAGTGCCTTCATTTGGCCAATCAGATTGCTCCCCTGTTTTGCGGTCTCCTCCCGTTTAGACTGCAGCTCACCTTGTAGGACCGTAGCGGTTTGGGTACCCTGTCAGCGTTCCATTCTAGCCTTCCGGCGCTGCCTCCGATCTCCATCGGATCTGCACACTCTGCGGGCTGCACCGGCCCTCCTCTCCCGACACCCGGTGCAGGAATCTAACCTGAAGCATATATCCCTCCCCTGCAGCTCCGAGATTGGGCGACCGTTCAGTCAGAATATTATAGCTGCCACGTGGGTTTGGCGGCCATCTTGGTTTGGTTAGCGCTCATTAGGTTGTGGGGCCAAATTGGTGTTTGGGCCCCCCTCCTGTTGTGAGGTGGGGTCTGCGTCATCCTCCCTGGTAGTTAGAGCACATGCACTATTGTTGTGGGTGTTACTTGGGGCATTTTGGGCAATTCTTAGGGTGTTTGTGTGCTCTTAATAGCAGGAGATGGGTGTTCTAGCACATAATCAATGCATCAATAATAATATAACTTGCCGGGCCAAGGAGCATAGTCCTGCAAAATCCCCAGGAATTCACATAGGTAGGAAAGAAGGTCCAGCCACTCGGTCTTTGCAAATAATGAAATATTTAATCCAGCAAAAAGCTGGAGAGCTCTCACCTTGACAAAGACTGCTTATACGCAGTCGAAACGTTGGACTTTTTTCTGCCAAGGGCCATTTGGATATTTATAACATCGTTCGCGGGCCATACACACACAGACAGGCAAACATTCATTGTTTGTGTGGCATGGTTTACCACTGTGCCAATCGATGGGTAGTGGGGTGGGGGATAGTTGTCCCAGGGGAGGGTGGTCAGGCTGCCCGGGTGGGTAGCGGAGGAGGGAGGTTAAACACTTAATTACTATTGTGGTTACTAACCACTAAAGTGATTAAGGAGTTAGTGGGCAGTAGTTTATTTTTTTAATGTAATGTTGCTGTCACCGGAGGACCGTGATGAGGACAAGGAGGAAGACTAGGACACCTTTCATCCTGGCAGGGGTAAGTAGAACTTTAATTTACTTTATGCTGGCTGGTTTTATTTTGAATGGGCAAATGCACTATTATCTATTTCTGGATAATAGTAATTTTGCCCATTACTTTAGTGTTACGGGGGGGATGTTGTTGAGGGTGCAGGGGGTGATTGGGTCGGTTGTTTATAGATAGTTAGTAGGTATTTTAATGTTTATTTGGGGTTGAGAGCTTGGGTGAAGGGGTTACTTAGCCAGAGTGGGTGATTAGGCCTACCGGGTGGGTGGCGGGAGGGGTTAACCCCTTCATTACCACAGCGGTTACCACTGCTATGGTAATGAAGGGATTAACTCCTTCCACAACCTTCGCAGTAGGCTTAACCATCCACCCTGGTCCCAGTAGCCCCTTCACTCACCCCATCAGCCCCCAATAAACCAGCTACCGTGCCTTAACCACTTCATTGACTTAGCAGCTAGCCACTAAGGTAATGAAGCTGCTTTAATACGATTTTTAATAATAGTGTACGGGAGTAGGTTTCTCCTGAGCTGAACCGGATTAATGTCAGTCTTGGGGACCCCCTGCTTCCTGAGTTACAGGCCCCGGTATGTAATAGGACAAGAGTATGTACCAGAGAAATATAGCTTGGTAAAGAGAGGCACATAAGAAGTGTTTAAGTATCAGACTACTTTGTTTGAGAAAATGTGTCAAAGTTCTAGTTTATTACAATACCTCATATAGATGTTTAACATTGCGAGATTTCTAATTATTTTAAGGGGTTTAAAGGGATTTAAGGAGTTAACTCCTAGTAACACCCATCTCGTTATATTGTTGCAAAGTAACCAGGCAGAGGCCTGTTAACTCCCTATATTCTAGAACATGCTGGAATGGTCACATGGTTCAGAAGCATTTCAGCATAGACTAAGCGCTGCCCCTTTTCTGCCCAGAGACAGAGAGTTGGGGTTGGGTTATAAATAGGAGGGGCCTAGAGCTCCACCTTCAGATTCCAGAAGGAACCAGAGAAGAGAGTCTCACCTGTACATAGTTTAGTATTGATGTAACTGGGGTAGAAGCCCTTAGTTGTTTTTCAGAGCAGGGCAGTGTCCATTAAAGAAATAGGATCCCCTAAACGGCCTTGAGGTCTGTTCCACCCCCAGGAGAATATGGGCACTTCAAACTAGGGTCCTAGTTATGGCCCAGGAGTTTCACCTGCAGAATAATTCCATCTTCTATGGGAAATACATATACTTCCTATTTCTTTTTGGGCAAAATTATACACGATTAAAAATCAGGAAACAACTAAAGTGGTAAACACTAATAAAATCAACAAAGAACTCGGGTATTAATCAGAAGTATTAGATGGCACACCCTGAGAGAAGAGGCTCCAAAGTCCTGCACCCCTTCTGCACAGTACCATCTGGCCAGCATGTGAAGGGTTAAAGGATCAGGAAAGACAGACTGCTGGATATCATCATCCTCTCAGCTAGCAGATTTATTGTTCTGTGGATGTTAAAGCAGAATCCCAGCACAGCTGAATCACATTCCATCTCCAGGCTTCACTCTTAACATCCTGCCCAAGGCGGCAGCCCAAGGGCAGCCAAAGGGTGCATGCCGTTTGCGGCTGTTTGTACACTGCACCTGCCACCATGACAGCTTCATGTTAAATAATGACTTCAGCCCAATCTCAGATTTGGACTGCTGTTACCTTGCTCTCCCTTATTTACCTATGCTCTCTGACTGACATTTTTACCTCTACCCCTAGCTCTCTTACCTTTTCCTCAAAACTCTCCTCCCTAATTACACATGGTATACCACTGTGCCATTAAATTGGTTTATTGGCTTTTTTTAATTGAAATGTAATGTGGTTTATTTTTTGCAGGTTGAACATGCATTGCCCTAGTGGCAAACCATTGACAAATTATAGGCATGGTTTACCACTGTGCCAATCAATGGGTAGTGGGGGTGGGGGTTGTTGCCCTTTGGAGGATGGTTAGGCCTCCCATCTGGGTAGTGGGGAGAGGGGTTAACCCGTTAATTACTATAGCAGTTACTAAACGCTAAGGTGATTAAGGGGTTAGTGGCCAGTAGTTTGTTTTTTTATTGAAATGTTGCTGCCACAGAGGATGGGGAGGACGTGGAGGAAGACGAAAGTGGCCTTCATCCTGGCAGGGATAAGTAGAACTTTAATTTACTTTATGCTGGCTGGGTAATGTTTTATTTTTAATGGGCAAATGCGCTATTACTCAGATCTGGATAATAGTAGTTTTTGCCCATTACTGTACTGTATGTGTTGTGGGGGTTGTTGGGGGTAGATGGGGTGCGCAGTAGGCAGTTGTTTATTGGTAGGTAGTTGGTATTTTAATGTTTATTGGGGGTACAGTGGATGGGTGAATGGGGGAACTGGCCTAGGGTGGGTGGATAGGCATACCGGGTGGGTAGCGGAAGGGGTTAACCCCTTAATTACCATAGTGGTTACCACAGCTACTTTGGCTTAACCCCTTCATTGCCATAGCAGCTAGGCATTAAGGTAATGAAGCTGCTTTAATGGGAATTTTAATAATAGAGTATGAGCTAAACCACATTAAATTCAGCCTTGGGGACCCCCTGCTTCCCAAGTTACAGGCCACATTATGGGCTTCTGGTATCCCCCTGCAGTATTTAAATCTCCCGGTCACGTGGGCCGTGACGCTCGAAATTTGAACATGACGGGGATACCAGCACCCCATACTGGGGCCTGCAACTCAAGAAATAGGGGTCTCCAAAGCTGAAATGTATGTGGTTCAGCTCAGGATACCAAAGCTTCCAAACTCTATTATAAAAATTAACATTAAAACTGCATGATCGCCTGTAAGAGCCGTGCTCGGAGACACAGCGTCTCCGTGCAGCTCTTCCAGGCTGCAGTTTAAACAAACACTTTCAGAACGATAATACTCAGATAAAAAAAACCACACAAACAAGTAGTGCAATCTTGCATTTTTTGACTGAACTTAAAAAAAATGGTGATTTTTCTTAGTGAATACCGTTTTGACACACGTTTTATAGTGCGGTAAAACAATGCAAAGTCGCTCGGTAATGCACTTAATTTATTGAGGCTTGGTGAATAGGCCCCTACAGTATCTCTGGAAAATTAAAATCACCCATTATGCAAACATGACCTAGGTTTGATGCCTTCTCCATTTGCAAAAGTATTTTGGTTTCCTCAATCTCACAGATATTTGGTGGTTTATAGCATATCCCTACAAACATTTTCTTTGTACTTTTACCTCCACTGCTCATTTCTATCCACAAGGTCTCTACATTTTCATAATTCCCTTCATAAACATCTTCCCTTATAATAGGATTTAGATCCGGTTTAACATGTAAACATACGTTATATGTTACATATAAACAGTGTTCGACAAACCTATACATTTGCTCGCCCCGGGCGAGTGGATTTAACCCCTGGGCGAGTAAATATTGGCCCAAGCAGCACATGTTTGGTACTAGGTGGCGAGTAGATTTTTTTGTGTGGCGGGTAGATTTTTTGGTGATTTGTCAACCACTGCATATAAACATATGTTACATGTAACATATAAACATATGTTATACAGTATGTTATATGCTCCTCTTCTATTTACTCGATTTTTCCAAAAAAAGGAATAACCCTCTAAATGAACTACCCAGTCATGAGTTTCATCCCACCATATTTCAGTAATGCCAAAGATATCATACTTCTCTCTTGCAGCTATTAATTCAAGCTCCCCCAATTTATCTGTCAGGATTCTTGCATTAGCAAGCATACATTTAAGTGTTTTTTCCATCCTGTACTATTATCTTATCTGCTCCTGCCTTTCTACTACAATTGGGTTTAGTCTTTAGAAGTTTCCTAGTATTATCTGTATTTACTATGGGTGTCTTGCTGATTGCCAAACTTCCACTTGCCTCATTCTACCTTCATGACCCCTTGCTATTTACCCATTCCCATCTATTCTATTTAGTTCATTATCTGTTTCTTTCTTTCCCCTTCCATCCTAGTTTAAAAGCTTTCATTACTGCTTTAATACAACTGGATACAAATATGACGTTTTTATTGTGATTTGTGTTTTAATTTATACCAAAGCTCAGCTCCATTTGCTGTAAGAAATCAGTATTAAAACGGTTCATTTTTAATCTAATATCAATTAAAAATCAGTTTGGGGTATAGCGATAACCATAACAACATGAAAAATGTATCAAAAAGAAATATAATATATAACTTTTTTATTATTTATATCTATGATAGATATAGATATATAAATAATATGTTGTATAAAAAAATCAATAGATATCTATAAATATAGATAAATAAAAAAACACGTCAATGGGAAACAGTAAACAAATGGACTATAACATATTGTAAACATTAAAGTAAACAATAATTGTATAAGCGTGATGTGATATACAGCTTCCTGTTTATATGGTACGCTTGACAGGCTGGCAGGTTTACTCTAGAAAACGTGAAATGTCTCCTGTCTTTTCCTTCAAACTGTTCATAAAAACTCCAAGGATAACAATATACTGTAAACAGCATGACTGTTAACACACTCTACCAGAGCCCACAACTCTGACACTATGCTGTCTATGTTGGCATCCCAGGAGTTTGTATGACATATCAATGAAATCACACTCTGTAACACATCATGGTTTGTTTTTAGCATACCTACTTTAGTGATCTGACACAGCTTTATGCACAAGGTAGGACGTTTCCTGTTACTAGTCGGACTAAAGACAGATGGAAATCTACTGCTGTACTGTATGTTCCTATTGGATAACCTGCTGCAGAGACTGTTGACGGCCGTCTTAGAAACCTTCACTGCACGTCCGGGCGTTAGATCAGAGGGAACGTGGTGCGCAAGCGACTCTACAACAATAAGAACCTTGGAGCCAGCCGGCTGTGAGGGAAGTGGAACCTTGAGCCATACAAGAATGGTGCGGGTGTCACGAATGAACAACACCCAATTATTAATTGGGCATATACCGTAATAAGTGTGATTCCATTTTCAACTGCGTGTGTTATTGAGTAAATGTTTTACGCTCTGTAATTTATCAAAGAGGTAAGATCTCATCTGAGGATACAGTGACCTCCAGACTATACCAGCATGCTGGTCTCTATATCAATTCAAATTTCTTAATGCATGTTACGCCACTGAATAACCTGCTACATTCCGACTTACCTAAAAGCAGCCAAGTGTAAGACACTGCTGCTTTATTCATGGCTTAATTTTCTGGCTAAAGTAAACCCCTTTCCGTTTAGAGGGGCAGATAAGAGACCATATACCTGTAGATAACAGCATGTGTTCAGTCCTTGCATTATGTTCATCTGTTTGGAATATTTTATTACAGGGAGATATACAGCTTAACATTTCTGCTGCTGGAGCCTACAAAATGCAACGGAGTAAGGGATGCGTATCAAATATCATGTAGTAATAGCTATCAGACTTCTAGTAAAGCACATCAATCTTAATACTACTTTGGGTTACTAAATAATGATATAATAAGGCTGCTTTCAGTATCTACCAGTGAACTTACAGAAAGATTGATGGACAAAGTTCTGCAGTGTTGCTTCAGACTCACCATTTATCCATTTAGCTTCAGGATCGTGAATTGCAAACTCTCCACTGGCCAAATCTTGCAGCGATACCTTTGCTTTGAGAGACAGGCTATTATCTTCAACTGGAAAAAATCCAAACAAACATAGATTATTTCTCCTAAAATTAGTCAGTGTCAAATAATTAGTTACATATAAATAATGTTTCAACAATATATGTTTGGACTACTTAAATGTAATGCCATTGTCTAATATCGGATCCATAAAAACAAACATTTCTATAGGGTAAAAATGCAAGTAATGTCCAACATTCCCTAGAAAATGAAAATGTATAAAAAATAAAGTATTCAAAAGATATGAAAGCCCCTATAAGCTCAGAACCCAAATCCACCACACCATATATATCTGTGTCAGAGTGCTACTGGGATAGTGACCTCATGCCACAATTACAATTGTAACAAGACAAAAAGTCTCAGTGCTACATCCAATATGACACATTATATAGCTAAATACTTATCTGTTTTTCTTTTCATAAGTGAAGGTCATGTAGTTAATTTCTTTGGTAAGAGCATTTTAAGCTTGCAAACCATGTCACAGTATGCCCTCTTTTGATATGTTCTAACACTACTATAACTGCAATACAGTAGCTCGCCTAACCTCTCTAATGGAGGGTGAACTGTCTTAATAGACTTGTCATTCACAGGTGCGTAACAAGAACTGCCATTTTAAACTGGGATGAGTGAGTTGAAACCTTTTAAATTGCAGTTCTTGTTACACACCTGTGAATGACCAGTCTATTAAGACACTTCTCCCTCCATTAGAGAGGCTAGGAGAGCTTTTGCAGGTACAGTAGTGTTAGGACTTGCAAAGGAGGGGATACTTTGGCATGGTTTGACCAAAGAATTGAACTAAATGACCCTCCCGTATTTATAACAACAGATAAGTATTTAACTATATTATTTATCATATTGGATGTAGCACTGGGGTGTTTTGTCTTTTGTTATATTTCAATTCTAAAAATAAAGTAAAATCCTTTTTCTAAAAAGACCCAATTGTTATGAAATCATTTTTGCGGTGAGCAGGTCGCTAACAAACCATACTCCCCTTCTGCTGCCTATTATATTTTACAAATATACAATAAGGCCTGACCAATGATACAAGAGACTTACTCATAATAGTTAACTTTGCAAGATGTGGGTAAGTACAGAGGAAACATTCAGATGAGGTGCCTTTTGACTTGGGTATCCACTTAAAAAAGAGCCACTATAAATGACACACACGTATCACTTTATTAAACAAATATATTATTAATTCACAACATAAAAAGACATGACTGTATTGATCAATAAAAACACAATCATTCAATACACAAAGATAAATAAGGTGTGACTCTTCACAAACGGCTGCTGACTGAAACGTTGAGTCTCTCCAGGCGAGTATCAGCAAAGTGTTTTTCTATGTTTGCACTAGGTCACTTTATTCAATTGATGTTTGTATGTGCAGCAAGGTTTGAAAGCATACGGGGCACTCAGGCAATATACGGGCAGTCCTTGAGCAGTAACCATATAAAGAGACAGGGTACCCAGGTATGGAAAAAGTTTTATTTAAGGCATAAGTGAGTGGTTAAAAAATGACAGGGCAGTCCTCCCACGCGTTTCACACAAGTGTTTGCACTTTTTGTATGTGTTAGCTTTTTTAATATGCACACTTCAATAAAAAATTGATTCTTCCAAAACTGCTGTCCACCTTATCTTTACTGTATATGTCCAAGATAAAGATTTGTTTCCCCACAATGTTGCCTCTATATACTGTATTACGGATTCAGAGAAGGAAGTTTCCTATTTAGGGGATATTGAGACTTTACCAGTTCTTTTTATGTAGTGATTATTTTTGTTGCATGCACTTGTAAATGTATTATATTTAGTCATTTATTTACACCCCGTGGTTTAAAATCGCACAGTGCGAATGTGGTTACTTCATTATGTCGGGACATGCATACCGACATTAAAGAAGCAGGATGGGAACCAGTTTGTTTATAAAAATGTTTTACCAGGAAGTAATACAGTGACAGTTACCTCTAGTTTTCAAGTATGTCCTGGGCACAGACTTATGATGTCAATACATGGTTACATTAATTGACCAGGGTTATACATTAAATGTACAGACATTTAGGACAGTTAGATGGGTGGGAACCAGTGGGTCCTCTAGAGCTGAACAGCACTATTTTCAGCTCCCGGGACGCCCTGGTTCTCGAGGTACTTATAGGTCAATTTACCAGCATTACTTCATATTTTGTCCAGGGCATTTAAATGGCCATCTAAACAGATTACACTGCTGCTTCCTATTGGTCCCCATGACTGGTAAGTTTTGTGCAGCCATTTTTATACTGGAGGGAGATTTATAACTGGTAATTTTCCAGGTAAGAAATTCGGGAACCAGGGGTCCACAGAGCTAAAGAAAAAGAAAGAAAAAGCACTGTTCGTTTCTGAAGGGCCCCCTCCCCTTGCCCTCTCCTTGCCTTCCCCTGCCCTCCCCTTGCCCTCCCCTGCCCTCCCTTTCCCTCCCCTGCCCTCCCCCGCCCCACGGTTCCTATCTTGTAAAAGAAGGAGGGGTAACGAAAAGAGAGCAGGGGGTATCTCTGCTTTCAGAGGCCACATGCATAGAATTAGTAGAAAAGTGTTGCTGGGATGCAAGAGCAGATTTAAATGGCCAGTAATGCCAGACGCATAACACCCGAAGATGCATTCCACCCATGCATTCCAACTGATATTACTATTAACTATTGGTTTGTCAGCAAGTACTGTGTAATTTCTTTAAGTGCTATTATGTCTCATCTGCTAAAAAAAACCTTTTAGCCCATAATCAATTACAAAATAAAACTGAATGATTACACCTCTACCTTAGAGATTTACCTCAACAAATATATTTCCTTCAACACCTTTGCAAACATATCAACCTTGTAAAGACTAGACTCAATTAGATTTGATGTTGCTGGCCCACAAAAAAAGGCATTTTAATAGAAAAGTACTACATTTATAAAGCTAGACACAATTGAAGTCAATGAGGTTTCTTATACTGACTTGTGCTGACTACAAAACAGTGAGAGTACTCCTCTGCCTTTCACACTGCGTTTTTCAACAATCAAGCAATATACACACATTCAGCTGAGATCTTGGCCTTTCTGATGGACATGTACAAGATGAGAGTTCAGTTTCTCACTAGCGAATTTTGGAAATCTGTATTTCGTGATTGTCTTCCAGGACATAAATAATGTAGGGCAATGTTCCAGTAAATGATTTTATATTTGGTATGATTCTCTGTCTGTATATGAAGCTTTTTCCACTTCTATCAATGCAACCCCAGTGCAACCGAACTTATTAAATTAACATCTCTTTGGTATGTTTCTCTGTACTAATTATTCACAGCCCCTCCCTGCCTTTTTATTCCCATGTGATATTGTAAGAGTATTTAAGACAGACTTATTGGCTGTGCCAATGTAGTTGGCTGCTCCGCCATCTGAAGTGCCACATTTTAGTGTCTGTGGAGTTAAGAGGGAGTTGAATTGGAGGTGAACAAGAAAGGAAGAACTAAATTCAGCACTTAACCAAATCACATAGATTGTAAGCTCTCCAGGGTAGGGATTTCCTTTCCTATTGTCTGACGTTGCTGCGCTTATTGTATTATTAAAATTCCCTGTACTGTATTGTCTTTGTGAAGCGATGAGAACACTGTTGGCGCTATATAAATAAAGATATACATACATACTTCTGCAGCTTTGAGAACTTACTTTTTTTATATGCTCTGACAATTTATGCACAACTTTAACACTATCACTATCTAATCTTGGGTGCTACATTGCCCTCTCAGACCTGATTTATACATCTGCTCTTTCAAATCATATTCTAGAACACCGGAGAGCCTTCCGGAATGTCCGCTCCTTGACTAACACAACCCTTTCTGCTTTCACTCACTGCTCTTTTCATCTCTTTGCTCTAACTGATACCAATCTCTCACAACATGTCTCTTACTGTGGAGGCTGCTTTCTCCTATTGTGGTCTCTCTTTCTTTCTCTCACAATACACACCCCAATTGGCCAGGGAGGAGGTGTAGGTTTCCTCCTCCCTCTGTAAATATCACCTCTGCCCTATGCCTCATTCTGTTTCTTTCTTTTCCTGTGAGGTTCATGCTGTCCAGCTTTTCTACCCTCTCTTTCTGCATGTGACAGTTACATGCAGACCGTGTACCTCTACAGCCTCTACCTCCACCTTTCTCCCTGACTTTCATTCTTTCTCTCACTGAGTCTCCTATCTTTTTACTGGGAAATTTCAACTATTATATTCATGACCCCTTGGCCTCTTCGGCACAGTCTAATGGACAGTCTCACTTTCTCCATTTAACCTCCTCCTTTGGCCTTTACCAATAGACCAATTCCAGAACCCACAAGGATGGTCACTACTTAAACTTGGTGTTTACTAAAATTTGTTCCCTTTCTGATTTCTCCATCTCATCCTTCCGCTCTCTGACCATACCTCTTATCATTCACCCCCACTCATTCCCCCCATCCTACTTTTTCTACTCAATACTTGTGAAACCTTTGCTCCATTTTGTGCTCTGCTCTAAAATCTGCCCCGAATGTGAACCTCTCTTCTCTCTCCTTTCTCTGAAACTTACAATCTTGTCAACTCTTAAAACGTTATCCTCTCCTCTTGAGATATATGCCCCTTCTTGGCTCCAGCACACCCGTCCATCTAACCCAAGGCCTTAACTAAATTCACAAACATGTTTCCTTCGCACTTGAACTGGCTCCAACTGGGAATCACTTAAACTGGCTTGAACTGGGAATCTTCTCTTCATGCTAATTTTCAGGACTATAAATATTTTCATGCTGCTCTCTCTAAGGCCCCCCCAAAAATGACTTTTCAGCACTCATCAATACTCACAAATCCCATCTACGTCGTCTTTTTTCTGTATTTGACTCCCTCCTCCAATCTGCACCTCCCACTTCCCATCCTTCCTTCAATTCTCCTAAAGCATTTGCTGACCACTTTAAAGGCAAAATGGATGCTATTCACAACAAGATTCCCTCTGTCCCTTCCCTCTTCTATCTGTTTCTACCTATGCTTCTTCTTCCACTCTTCACTCCTTTATTCCTGTTAGAGTTTGAAGTTTATAAGGTGATTTTCTCTTCTCTCTCTACCACATGCCCTTTCGATCCTATCCCCTCACACCTTATCAGAACTATAATTCCTGTCTTAGTACCCACTCTTACCCATATCTTCAAATCCTCTCTGTCCTCTGGCAATTTCCCCTCTTCCTTTAAGCATGCAATGGTCACACCTATTCACAAAAACACCTTTGACACTACTTGCCTTACTAACTACCGTCTGTATCACTCCTGCCTTTTGATTCAAAACCCCTAGAATGTCTTGTATTCTAACGTATAATCAACTTTCTTAAATCACATGCCTTCATGGACCCTTTACAATCTGGCTTTCGTACAGCTCACTCAACAGAGTCTGTGCTCACCAAAGTAGCCTGTAATGAATAGAGCAACAAATATTTAGAATTGTAATCAATGGAATGGATACTCAAGGGGTTAACATTGGTTCCAAATTGTAAAAAAAAAAGAATTGTTTTTATGGCCTGTCAAGTCGCGTCTGTGTTGTCTATAGGACTGAGGTTATGTTAAGTCAACATTTGTTTTGCCAGAAATGAGATTGAAATATGGCTCCATGACATTAGAATACATAGGATGCTTTTAAATGCACCTTGAAAGACATTCTTTGGAGGATTATGGGGCCGTGGCTAAGAAAGTATTCCAAAAAGAGTACATTTATCAAATATGAAGATATCATGGCCCTGAAACCTATTCTGAAGAATTACGAATAGATATTCGTAACAGTTGCAATGAATCGAATGCAATAAGACCAAACCCTTCATGTTTAGGAGGTGGCAAGAGACAGATATCCATTTGTCACTCAAACTTTGGAGCAAGTCAGTCAAAATGAGTCTTATTATTATATTCGGCAAACTCTCTGGAACCTATTGATATGAATCATGTTATTCCAAGTACTGTATTATAGGAATAAAGATATGAGTTCTTTTATACCGTACTGTATATTGAGCCGACTTTTAAAGAGTCAAAAGTAAGGGTTTTTTTCTTACGTAGTAAAATTGTCATATGAGGGCTGATTGATGAAAAGGGCTGGGTTTGTGTGTATTTCAATGCAGAAGGTTTGGGCGTAAAACTTGGCATGTGTGAATAGAAAATTAGATTTCAACTAAGGAAGTATCCATGCTGGAGCACGGGAAATCTCACATTCACATACAGTAATTGATATTTCTTTGGTGGTTGCCGTAGATAATAGATAGATTGCAACCGAGTAAGGGTAAATATTAACTCATTTGAAGTATCTTGTCAAGGAGAAAGGTGGGCAGCGAGTTGGCTGTGTGTATTAACCCTGGTTGCATATATAAGTCACGTGCTCACCAGTGTGCTGTTTGACAGATGGGGTATTGGGACGGATTGAGGGGAGATATTAGTCATTTGAGGTCCATGCGTGGAGAAAAATGACTCAGCTAGATAGCTGTGTGTATTAACCCTTGTTCCATATACCAGTCACGGGTTCACAGGGGTCCATTATGTGACATAGCCAATGATCAACATGAAGCAAGACTCCATCATCATATTTCCGTACTGATCCTACTCAATCTCTCTTCTGCCTTCGATACTGTTCATCATTCTCTTCTCCTTCATATTCTAAACTCTCTTGGTATCAGCAACACATCTCTATCCTGGTTCCTATCATATCTCTCCAATCGCACATTGTCTCTGTTGCTAACATGTCTTCGTCTTCTGTTAATCTGTCTTTTAGTGTACCTCAGAACTCTGTTCTGGGACCTTTCCTTTTCTCCCTGTCTCACAACTTTCTCCTTTGCAACCTACAGTATCCGAAATTTTGCTGCTAGCAAATTTTCACTTTTTCTAAAATTAGTCCCTGTTCATCTCCTCCTTAAATCCCTCTCCTGGCTTCCCATCAAATTTCAGATCACCTACAACGTTCTCCTCCTTACCATGAGGGATCTCCACTCATCTGCTCCTCCGTACATATTGGCTTTGAACTCCCGTTATGCTGCTCGTCTTTTGCAGTCTACCCATAACTGTAATTATCAAACCTCTGCACCCGCATTGTACCACACTGTGGAATACTGTATGTTGACACTTTACAAATAAACGATAATAATAATAACGGTCTCCTTTCCACCCCTCTACAGCTCTCTTACCTTAAACCTTTTTCTCTCACCGCCCCTTACCTGTGGAACTCTCTCACACGCAGTATATGCTTAGCACCTTCTCTCCCCCACCTTTAAATAAACCTTAAAACTCACCTCTTAAATTAAGCATTTCCTTAGCCTAGACCAGAGATTCCCAACCACCGCGGAATCCTGCGGTTTGGTGGAGCAGTGTCAGGGGTTCCGCCTACGGACCGTGGGCCGCCCGCACTCAATGTGTGGCCCGCCCGCACTCACTGTGTGACCCGCGATGGCTTTCCTGGCTCTCCCCCTCCTTCCCCTCTCCCCCAGAGCCCGCTCTCAGGACGGCAGAGTAGGAGCGCATGCTAGCAATGTGACCCGGCACTTCCGGTACCTGCTGCTAGAGTGAGCACGGGTGTGTAATCCTGCCTCCTCTGCCATTCTGCTGCCCGCCACCTCCAACTGCAGGATACCAGCGTCTCCTCCCACTGATGTAGGCATATGGGGGCGGGGAGATGATGATAATGAGGGTGCTGGGGGAGATATATGAGGATGATGATGAGGTGAGGTTTTTTGGTATGTATTTTGGAGGGGGATTGAGTGAGAGTTGGGTAATTGACGGAAGGTGGGGGCAAATGAGAGGAGAGAGGGGGGAGGGAGTGAGGAAATTATGGAGTAAAAGTGAGACTCAGGGGATAAATACATGCGAGGCAGGAGGGGGTGAGTGAGACAGGCAGAGAAATACATGGGTAGAGGGTGGGAAAATAGAGGGGGCTTGTGAGGTGTGAAATGTTGTGATTTACACCTGTCGAACCTAATATGTGTCAGCCAGATAGGGGTTCCTCGAGATTTTTCGAAGTACTTCAAGGGTTCCTCCAAACAAAAAAGGTTGTGAACTACTGGCCTAGACTCATGGCCACAGTCCACACCCCAAGTCACTCCTACCAACCATTGTGGCCAAGCACTGCCATCTACTGCACTTATTTCCTCACCTTCTGTTTCTGTAATTCTCCCTTCATACTGTTTAGATTGTAAGCTCTCCGAGGCAGGGATTTCCTTTCCAAGTGTCAGATTTTGCTTGTTGCACTTACAGTATTGTATTGTAACTCTCGGTACTATATTGTCTCTTTTGTAAAGTGCTGAGTACAGCGGTGGGTGCTATATAAATAAAGACATACATACATACATACATACATACATACATACATACATACATACATACATATTGTTTCAAATCATTTAAATGCATTTTTTTACCTTTCATAATTTTGTACATTAGCGGGAAATAAATTGTTGCTCAATTTTATTGAACCATATTTTGTTCTGATAATTGTCCGGTAAATACACATCTGGAATTAACTCAACTGATAGGTATCAGTATAATTTATGTTTAAAATAGTGGCCGGGATACATTGCTTGGATTGGGAATGCCTTATTTACTACTATGGCAGCTAAATTAATACTGTAACTCTGGTTTTAGACAATGGCCTCCCATCTCCTTATGCTATTAGGATTGTTAACCATACTTAAGGAGTGGGGATTAGGTTCATTGCGGTAGGGTGGAGGTAGAGGAGCTAATGGGAGTACGCGCCCCGTGATAGGTGGTTAGGTGCGCTGGACGGAGGGTGGTAGGAGCTAATTCCTTACCTGCCATAGCTTTTTGGTAGGCAAAGGGTGGGGGGTTAATTGATGTAGGTGATATTAATCCCTCTGTAGCCCTTTGTGATAATCTAGTTGGGGGTTGCCCATGGCAAGCTGGCCACTTGGGATTCTAAGGCTAGGTCCCCAGTACAAGCTGCAGCGCGCGAAATGGCGTGCACTGCAGGAACAAGAACCGCCCCTCAATGGGGTCGGGCCCACTAGCTGCCTTGGCCGCCACGTTGCACAACAAGATTTTTCTGACGACAATAAAATTGTCTTCAGAACTGGTGATGGAGCGCTGGTCACGCCCCCCGGCGGTTCGGCCAATGAAGGCGAAACAGCAGGGTGACGTCATGGCCACGCCCCCGCCACCCCCCCCCCCCCGCCACACACCCCCGTCACCATCTCCTGCAGCTCAGCCACAGCCTGGCGTGCAGCGCCAACACTGGGGTCGTAGCCTAAGGGGCTATGACATTAGATAAAAGTAATTACATTTTCACAGAGCAAACTTTTATCTACAATTCTAGGTATTTACTGTGTAATGAATTGTACCTAATGCCAATGTTTCACTATGTTAAGCTTAGAGGTTACTATATATGGTACTGTATGCATTTAATAATGGCTAATTAGCACATATCATTAATATTAACGCTATGCTTTTAACATGATGTGACTTTAGTGAAATGTTATGTTAAACATATGTTCTATGTGTAGATGCAACTGATACAAGGCAAGATACCCGAAAGGGAGATATCTGGGAAATATGCAAATCAACTGTCTGAATATATTTTTTTACATATTGTTTTATTTGCATCACTAGTATTTGGGTGATTTTACATTTGCAATATCAGAGTTTAAGTAATAGTCTAAAGCAGTGTTTCCCAACTCCAGTCCTCAGGGAACCCCAACAGGTCAGGTCTTAAGGATATCCCTGCTCCAGCACAGATGGCTCAGTCAAAATGACTGAGTCGGTGATTGACCCACCTGTGTAGGAGCAGGGACATCCTTAAGACCTGACCTGTTGTGGTCCTCTGAGGAGTGGAGTTGGGAAACACTGGTCTAAAGAAATGGTAAGGTCATATCATCAGAGTTGTAGAACCTACTGCTGTTTTGTAAAATATAAACTTTTTAACTATTATTATTATTTAATATTATTTTATTCACAATTAAATTGTATTATCATCTTATATAATTTTATATCATGCTTTCTGCTGGTCACTTAAGCATTGAGTTCTACATAACATACTGGTAATAACTGTTGTCCATGTATTTTTCAGCGTACAGTATAGCACAATGATTGATTTACTTTGCTATGCCTCAACGAGGGGTGCTAGGTAACCTCAATAGCACTAAAGGGCGTATGATATTATATATTCATGTATTTTACTGTTGTATTTTGTAGTTTATGGGTTCATTTTTGAATGACCACTTGGCCCAAAGGTCTATTAACCTGCCATGGCTAATAGGCCTGTATGCTGTGTTGGAGGCATGGGGAGGGGGGAGAGGGGGCTCTAGGTTTTGTGTGGTTGGGGCACCCCATTGTGACATTCCCTGCCAGTGGAGATTAATGCTGTGGGTGTCTGAGAGGGGGAAGGGTGCATAAAAAGGTATAGACCACACGGCTTCTCGTTGCCCTCACCATGCAAAAGGCTTTTTTTGCTGCGTTTCCAGGGAAGGCAAGTATGAATAAATCTGTATATATTATAACAGAGTTGAGATGTTTGATAGACAAAACCATGGACAGACACCTTCAAAGGATTTTGTTTGTTTTTTGTTTAAAGAGGTTAAACAGTATTGCTCCTCATGCTCTAAATTGCAATTGCACAGTCTACAACCTCTGTTAAGAGCATCCCTTGTTGATATCCCAATAATTGATGTTCCATTTCAATGAATCTGGTACGCCCACTTGAAAAGTCAGCCCAGAGACATCAGTAGATCCCTGTAGAACTATCATGCTACGTGTTATCCAAAGGCCATACACACTGTCATGTGCAAGCTGCTTGGTCAGAAGCTCTCTTTCACAGTGAGAAAGCTGCAGAAGGTTGTGCAGGGGAAGCAAATTTGTTTTCTTTTTTCTAGGAAAACTAGCTGGCCCAGTGAGGGGGTTTAGTTAGGCAAAGCTGGTAATCTTACGCCATCTGAAGTTTTTCAGTACTCCAATGTGAGTTAGGCCATTTGCTTTGTAGCAACCCAATTAAGGGCTCAAATAAACAGCTTATACTGTATGCAGTCTATAATGAAGAGGAAAGGTGGGTGCAGAAGGGTGATGGAGAGGCGGCTTTATTTAATATATAAATTATTGACACAGATGTCCCCCAAAACGTCTTTACACAACACATGGAGAGATACCTGTGAGCAAACATGAACACACCTGAAATACCTGGGCAATATGCTCATTTAAATCATTTGAATATACTGGGCATTGCCAAATTAGGTATTTCAGAATCACATGTATCTCTCCACTTGTGTAAAACGGGTAAACTGAAAGTTAACCCACCAGGCGCTCAGAAAATGTAACTGTAGCTGTGAACTGGTGTTTGAACAATAATGAATGTGGGTTGTGATCGCCACTATCCCCCAGTGTAGCCTTCACAGATGTAATGCTCAGCAACTGGCTTACCATAAGCACGATGAAGTTTGAAATAACCTAGAAGGAAATAACTCACAGCTGGGGGATGTAGTGAAGTGGCTGATCTGTCCTCTTGATTGTAGATGCTGCCGATCCCTCTGCCTGCAACTCCTCTGGGTGAAGTGATCCTCACGAGCCGCCAGCACTGTCTTCTGCCGCCAACCCTGCATCCGCTCGATCGCGGTGGGTGGTCACCTGACCGACGGCAGTGCCGGTACTTCCAGGTTCAGCAGGGGGACGCAGATGCACCAGAAACAGCCCGGCGTGCAGGCAGCAAGCACCGGAACACTGGAAATCCTCCCTGGGGAGGTCTGTACGCCGCACAACCGTAGAAAAAGGACTTCAGAGAAGGCTGATGTGGTGACCCATAAAAAACTTTAATGAAACAAAGTGCAAACGGATCTTCTTGACGCGTTTCGGCCCGTCAGGCCTTTGTCAAAAGAGTGATCCGTTTGAAACAACAACATGCATATATAGCAAGTGCAAGCTGCAACACCTGTGGACAAGCCCCAAACAAATGGGTCACAGGTGTATACCCCAACACTGCCAGTAATGGCAAACAGAATTAAGAACAATGGTGTAATTAAAAAGACCAATCATATCATTGGATAAGAGAACACATAACATATGTTTATACATCACATGCTAAACCAAGATCACTGATACATTGGTCAAAATTAAAAACATATGTGTTAAAAGAAATGCACAAATGTAAATAAAGTTTTAATCATATTCAACAATAATAGTATAAAGTACCCCGGACAAACGAGACAGAATATCACAAGAGATAGTAAGGAGAGCTATAAATCATTAATAACAGTTGATATTTAATCTTATCTGGTGGTTAACTGATGCCCAACATCGGTTACGGGAGTAACAAGAAGACCAGATAAGATTCACATCTCTCCACTTGTTCAGTATAACTGTGTTTGGGGAGGTATATAGGTTATTGGGTACCTTACTAAAGTTGAGCCCTCGCCCCTCAGATATTACGCTGTAGTTTTGTATTTTAAAGTATGCAGTAGGAAGAAAAAGTCATAGTTAATTGAATGGCTGAATGTAGGAGACAAGTGCAGAGGTATAACCAGGGAGACATAGATTTGGGTGAAATAAACATTGGCTTTTATTTAACCTGTATCTTCAAACAACACAGTTTTAAGGCAGCATACAAAATAAACAAAACAGCCAATCACTTTGCAATGGCTAACTCATACTTCCAAGTCCCTATCTGCAGGGCTCGGAGGTTAGGCCTCTTACAGCCTCTGACCCCAAAGTCCACAGAGGTACCTGTAAGCAGAGGGCTCTTTATATCAGTCTCCTGGTCTGGGTTGGTGTCTGTGGGGTGCATCCTCTGGCGAGTTCCAGTGACTGCTGTGTCCTGGAATAGAGGGGCTGGATCCCTGGGATCACTCTCTGATAGCATATACCTCCCATGTGCTAGAGAGAGCCTCTGCAGTTTAAACAGGAGGCTTTCTACCTGACTGATGAACCAGGTGGAATCTAGCTAATTGTAGCTGAAATTAACCAGCTCCCTGCTGGACTCAGTCAGATACAGGCCTTCTATTTGGAGCCCTTTTAGGGAGGTGTTAAGGCCCTGTCCCATACCTCTCCTGTTTGTGGGTAGCTTGGGCTAGCCACAGCTGAAGCCCATCCCTCCACTCAGTCGAGATGTACCTGCAGCTCGAATGAGAATGGGTGGAGGGAGAGAGCCCTTTCTCCAGGTAACCAGTATCTCTTCCTGAAGGTGCTTTAAATCAGCACGCTTTAGTCACTTGAGGAAGACTTTGCCCAACCACATGATGTGCTTAGCTTTTTCACCTCTGCGGAGAACCCGTCGCTCAAGCACCTCTTTCCATTTGACCAAGTCTTTTTTTAACCGCTTGGCGACGAGTTTTTCCATGCGTCGGTGATACTTTCTTCCCTGGCACTAGGGTGACTACTTGCATCTGGATCAGTATCAATGATCGTGGGTGGTTCAACCTGGGCAAAGTTTTTATCCACTCTGATTGGCCCACGCGGCTCTGTTTGCTAGTGGTAGCCTTATCATCTTGGCCTCCCGTTCTTGACATATTACTTTTTCTAAGCTTGTCAATTCTTTAATGTGTGGGGAAGTCCCAAGTAATGTCTTGCAGCGTATCTCTACTGAGTTGGGACATCTGGAAGCTCCTTCCGTGCACTGGACCCCAGCCATCTCTCATGGCTTACCCACAAAAGTATGACCCCCTTTTCCACAGAGGGGTCATTTATGACTGGTTTAGTTTTCTTAATTCCAGTACATCAATATTTTTGTCGTTCTCTTTTTTGCAGTTTGCTAGCCTGTAGTTTTGTGCCTTTTTCCCTTGCAGAGACGAGTGGGCAAATACGGTTGCATATTAAGAGGTGGGATCACTGACATTGTTGTCTTGTCAAAGACTAAATCTTTATAGTGGCTATTTTCATTGTGAGGTTTGGTCCCTCTGAGTACGGTAAAAGGGCTGAATTTGTATTGATCATCTCAGTCCGAATTTGGTTCTTTTTCCCTCGGCTTTATGGACCACCGGTTGTAGCACTGAGACAGTGTTGCGTGGGACCTTGTAAGGAATCCGCTCCTCGGTTTAATGTTTGCCTTAACTTGCAGACCTGTGCAGTCCTGGAACACTTTCCCGGATATTTACTGCAGCCTGGATTCACTCACCAAAGCAATACTGCCACACGCCCCTTCTGCCATTGGTTCTCTGACCTTTAAGTGTTGCCTTCCCACAATGCCCCCTGCCGAGCATAGTCCTTCCTGGATGTCTCTGTGTTCTGCCATAAGCCTTGTCTTGTCTGTCTCCTTGGTTCCTGAGACCGGCTGCTAGTGTCACGCAGCGGTCTGTTCCTGTGCTGAAGCGGAGTACTCTCCTTGTTGTCTTCAGCTCCCTGGTTCCTGTGACCGGCTGCTAGTCTCATGCAGCGGTCAGTTCCTGTTTCCTGTGCTGAAGCTGAGTACTCTCCTTGTTACTTCAGCTCCTTGTTTCCTGTGACCGGCTGCTATATTCATGCAGCGGTCTGTTCTAGGTTTCCTGCACTGAAGCGGAGGTTTCCCTGAGTATCTTCAGCTTCCTGGTTCCTGGGGCCTACTCTTTCCCTAATCTAGAGAGGCCGTGTCCTGGTTCCTGCGCTGAATCGGAGGATTCCCCAGCCCGCTCAGGACTCTTGCGCTGAAGCACTGGTTTACCAGTGCAGCTAGGCGGTGTGCTACTCTGGTCTGTCTACCACCTCCTGAGACCAGTACCATGGGCCATGGTCGCCGCACGCGCAGAGGCCACTCCCGCACTCCTAAGTTGAAGCGGGGCTCTCCTGACTACCTGTTGCCGAACTCCTGCTTGAACAACGTTTACCCTGATGTCTCCAGTCCTGACCCTGGCGTGTCCACCGACGATGCTGTCTTCTCCTATCCTGATCCTGCTACGTATGACTACGAACTGCGCAATCCGGATCAGCCTGCGCGGTCTCAGGTCGGTGCTTTTACAACCCCACCTCAGCCACGCGGTCCGACCCAGGTTTGTGGCGAGCACAGTCGTGACAGTATGCTCGGCCCCACAAACTCGGACCGCCCTGTGGTGAGGGTTGGTATGTTTCTGTCTGAAATCCTGTCCCGGCCTGTAGACCAGTCCCAGTTTGAAAACCAGTATCTGTGCGAAATACTACCCCTGATTGAAGATCAGATTATGTATGAAGGTTTAACCCCGTTGCAAAGACAATGCCGTAACGATCTCATTAGTAAGGCTTATTGCCTCAAGGACTTAAAACAGTCTCTGGCCGATTGTGTTTGCTCCTCTGGTTCCCCTTTAACCTGGGATAATGTGTACCCTATCAAACTTGCCATCGCCCGAAATGCACTCCTTGCCTTGGCCTTATCATTGGACATTCACCTAGTACAACAGGACCCTCTCTTCATGGTGGTTCATGCTCAAGACACACTCCGTGTACTTTCCCTGACTTTGGACATTTGCATAAAGGAACAGGACCCTCTCCTCGCCAGCTACGCTGCCGCTTGGCAGTCCACCTGTGCTGCCAGTCCTGTCGCTAAACCTGGGGACGTATCTCCCTCTCCAGGAAATGACCAAACTGACCCACTATCACTGCCCCCTAACATAGATGCTGCCACGGTCCCTAGCCCTGATGGTACACCCGGGTACTCTGACACCAATGATACGTCTACGTTAACCCCTGCTGATCAGTCCTGTGAGGTTCCCCTGGAGTATAGGTATATTTCTCTAGCCAACAGTAAGGCTCTAGTATCCGAGAACAAGTCCCTTTTTCCCTCTATTCCTAACTCTGAATCTCCCTTTTCAGCCCTCAAAGTTTTTCCTGCTTTAACCCCTGCTAGGCAGTTCTGCATGCCTTCCCTGTCAGGGAACAAATCCCTCCTACCTCCACGTACTCAGCTTCAATTTCTAAGTTCTGTTCCCAAGGTCATTCCTGTATTAAACCCTGTGGGGCAGCTCTCTGAGTCCCCTTTTGTATCCCCCTGTTCTCCGCCAGCCATGGTCACGTCCCTAGCTCCAGAGTAAGAATCCCTTGTCTCACCTATTACAGAGGGAAAACTCTCTATGTTCTACTCTCAGGTATTATCTGCTTTAACTCCTGTAAATTCTTGCTGCCTCCAAGCTAATGCCTTCGTTCTAGCCTCAGAGAATGTGTCCCCAAGTCCTATAGCAGAGGTTGCATTAAATGACTTCCACAAGGTTGCTGAATCCTTAGTTAGTTTTTGCTATAAAACCCCTGCTTCAGCTCAAGTTTCAGCTGCTGTGCCCCCTGAAACTTCGGCTAAAGTTCTGATTCCAGTTAAATGTATTCAGTTACCAAGTTTTTCCCTAAGCTTGGTCGCAGAGTTCCCATTTCCAGGTACTTCGCTGAACCAGTCTGTCACCCAGAGAGCGATGATCTCTGCTTCAGCACATAGTCCCCACGTCGTGGAATCTGCAGTCATTTCTGGTTTCCCAGACACTCCTTACCAAATACCCACTTCAGAGACCAGTACAGTAATAATTACCCCCCGTGTACTGTCTGTGTTCTCCCCTTCTCAAAGCTTAGGGTTAAAACCGTACAGTGGTCAGTATGCCCCTCCTGGGGTTCATGTTGTGTTCCCAGGAATGTTTGCTGACACACTGTTTTCACTTAAAAGCGACGCTTTTTCATATGTGCTAGTTAGAAGCCTGCACACAGTTTCCCCTCTCTCTGAAATTTGCCTTGTCGGCCCTGATACTCGGAGAGGTAAAAACCTCCCTTCAGATTCAGAATCTCTTTCTGTAGAGGTCGTCCTTGCTGTTAGTTTCCCTGATTTCTCTGCCCATGCAAACCCTCCAGGGATCAGCATATCGGTTGTTACCCCCTTAGTACAGTCTGAGACCACCCTGCTTATATTACAAGTCCTGGTGTTTAAATCTGAGCTATTTAGTTTTACTGCTCTTGCTAAACCTCAGTCCCTCAGCACTGCAGCTAAACGTGCTCCAGCAACCGTTGGGTTACTCGGGGTAAAAATTAAAATTCCTGTCCTAAAGGGTACTTTCTCACACATGACCAGCAAACCTAGAACCTCAGTGATTGATTCTAAGTCACTTATCACTATATCTGATGTTCTCACTAGTCAAACCCTGACACCCTCACCACTGGCTAGGAGTCCCGTTATCAGAATTTTTGCACTAGTAAACACGCCTAAATCTGTTTTTGTCATGACAAGCACCCCTGTTGTTAGGGCCCTTGCAGTTTTGGATAAGACTCCTTTTACTTCAAAGGTTTCTGCTATTAAGAGTTTCCACGGTTCCAACTTACCGCTTATTGTCTCTTTAACTCCTATCATTACTCTCCCATTACCAGTAACTGATTCCCAGGCACCAGCTCCTGACGCTAGTTCTCCTATCGGTACCCCTGCTTTGCGAGATGTTTCTGTTATGGATTCCGAGCCTCCAGCTCCGGAGTCAATTCCTTTACTCGCTGCTGTTTTTGTAGTCTCTCAGGTCCCTGTCACTGAAGTACAGACTTCAGCTTCTGAGGTTAGCTCCCCTCCCTCCGCTACCCTTGCTCTGCCTGATTCTCAAGTTTCTGATATTAGAGCCCCAAAGCCTATTCCTACTCCCCAGACAATACTATCTCCCACTGAGGGTTCCCCAGTATTTGAGAGCTCCACTGCTGAGTGCTTCTCTGCCTCTGTGAAACGATGTTTTTCCCCCTCAGAACCTTCTGTTGCCCCTGTTATTTCCTTTGAGTTGTAAATACTCTGTACGTACCCCAAGATTTCGGTCTCTATGTCTGGTTTACTGCTTGCCTTGTCACCTTCCATACCAATACCGGGAAATGCTCCCACCCACCCTATACCCTCGCTGACAACCTGGGAGACCTCTGGAGGAGAAGTCCCTCTCAAATTCCTACATGCAGAAGTCAGCCAAGACTTTGTCTGTCCCGAAGGTCGCCTGGGTATATTCGATCAACTATCAAGGCCGCTTATCCTAAATTCTGGTCCCATTACTAAAGACTGGGCTCCCAGTGGGGGTTCTTCTGCCGTTTCTGCTCCGGAACCCTCTGGTTCTTCACAGCCTTGGATTCCCAAGCCATTTCGCGGGGCGAGCCAGGTACCAATGATATCTCTACCACCACTTTCATATCCTAGAACAGTACTCACCAAGGAACTGCTCGTTTACGGATACCCTTTCCGCCTAAAAAACTTTAGGAACAACTCGATGTCCCCGAGACCCATGGATGGCCCTATCTGGCCGCAGTTCTCTCCGGGGAGTGGGGGTACACAAAGGAGTGACCACGAGTCTCTGAACCATGACTCTAACACCAATCCTAGACGGTTCTGGAACAACTCCTGGTCCCCCAACTCTATGAGTGGTCTTGTTCGCCCGGAGATCTCACGTGAAGAGGGGGGTACTGTAAGGAATCCGCTCCTCGGTTTAATGTTTGCCTTAACTTGCAGACCTGTGCAGTCCTGGAACACTTTCCCGGATATTTACTGCAGCCTGGATTCACTCACCAAATCAATACTGCCACACGCCCCTTCTGCCATTGGTTCTCTGACCTTTAAGTGTTGCCTTCCCACAATGCCCCCTGCCGAGCATAGTCCTTCCTGGATGTCTCTGTGTTCTGCCATAAGCCTTGTCTTGTCTGTCTCCTTGGTTCCTGAGACCGGCTGCTAGTGTCACGCAGCGGTCTGTTCCTGTGCTGAAGCGGAGTACTCTCCTTGTTGTCTTCAGCTCCCTGGTTCCTGTGACCGGCTGCTAGTCTCATGCAGCGGTCAGTTCCTGTTTCCTGTGCTGAAGCTGAGTACTCTCCTTGTTACTTCAGCTCCTTGTTTCCTGTGACCGGCTGCTATATTCATGCAGCGGTCTGTTCCTGGTTTCCTGCACTGAAGCGGAGGTTTCCCTGAGTATCTTCAGCTTCCTGGTTCCTGGGGCCTACTCTTTCCCTAATCTAGAGAGGCCATGTCCTGGTTCCTGCGCTGAATCGGAGGATTCCCCAGCCCGCTCAGGACTCTTGCGCTGAAGCACTGGTTTACCAGTGCAGCTAGGCGGTGTGCTACTCTGGTCTGTCTACCACCTCCTGAGACCAGTACCATGGGCCATGGTCGCCGCACGCTCAGAGGCCACTCCCGCACTCCTAAGTTGAAGCGGGGCTCTCCTGACTACCTGTTGCCGAACTCCTGCTTGAACAACGTTTACCCTGATGTCTCCAGTCCTGACCCTGGCGTGTCCACCGACGATGCTGTCTTCTCCTATCCTGATCCTGCTACGTACGACTACGAACTGCGCAATCCGGATCAGCCTGCGCGGTCTCAGGTCGGTGCTTTTACAACCCCACCTCAGCCACGCGGTCCGACCCAGGTTTGTGGCGAGCACAGTCGTGACAGACCTATATCTGGACTGAATGACACAAGCAGCTTCTTTCATTTCCCTGTAAAATCTTTGCTGCAGACACTTCTTAACGTTTAACTGGAATAAAAGGACACATTGCTTCAAAGGTTCTTAATTTTTTTTTTATCGTTGCATTCTCCATATTGACTGGAGAAGGCAGGCGGCTTTATTCTAGCGACACAGCCAATTCGTTTTTCTTCCTGTGTAGGCAGTCTGTATGATGAGCGCTGCAGAGCGTTTGCGCAAATACCTTTCTCTCTCCAATCTTCCTTGGATGAGAGCATGGCCATATTTCTGGAGGGTTAACATGCTTCTCTTACTTTCAGAGTCTGCTCTGCATCTCACACTCCATTCTTCTCCTCACTTTTAAAGCTTTACACTCTTCTGCCCCTCCTTACACAGCCCTAATTTCTCGTTATGCACCATCCAGACTCTTGCGTTCTTCTCAAGGATGTCTTCTTTCTACCCCCTTTGTATCTAAAGCCCTCTCCCACCTTAAACCTTTTTCATTGACTGCCCTTCACCTCTGGAATGCCCTTCCCCTCAGTACCCGACTAGCACCCTCTCTATCCACCTTTAAGACCCACCTTAAGACACACTTGCTTAAAGAAGCATATGAATAGCACTGTGGATATTCTGAACACATGATACATAAAGCTTGGCCCCCTGCAGATGCACTTACCAGAACTTCCTCCTACTGTCTCTGCATGTTCTCCCTACCTACCAATTCGACTGTAAGCTCCTCGGGGCAGGGACACCTCTTCCTTAATGTTACTTTTATGTCTGAAGCACTTATTCCCATGCTCTGTTATTTATTTGATTACCACATGTATTACTACTGTGAAGCGCTATGTACATTAATGGCACTATATAAATAAAGACATACAATACAATACAATGTTAGAGAGTTCCAATTATCCACACAGGAATTTGCTATTTTCCTGGTGAAGAGCGCCCTCTGCTTTTTGCTTTATCAGCCATATATAAAACCTCCTTTGTCAGGTTTCTATCCTTTCTTTCCACCGCCTCTATTACCCTCAGGGCCTCCTCGTAGTCCTCCTTCCATTTACACACTACTGAGTTGAGACTCCAGGTCTCCTGGCGTGAGACTTCTAGCTTGAGGGCATGAAGCTCCTTCTGAGAGACTTCAAGATCCGTACTAAGACTGAGGACATCTTTTTGAGAGGCTTCCAGCTCCGCCGCTAGACTGTGAAATTCCTTTTTAGAGCTTTCCCGTTCTATGTGGATACCACGGATCTCCTGGTGTGATGCATCCAGCTCTATGCATAGGGTATGAACCTCAATTTACAATATGTTCGGAGACTGTTGACCTCCTGGCAAGAGACATCCAGCTCTATATTGAGAGTATAGACCTCTTTCTGGAAGATCTCCTATCCGGTACCTAGACTGCGAATCTCTTCGAGCGATGTACCAAGGCTGTTAAACTCCTTTTGAGAGCCTCGGAGCTCCACACCGAGACTCCTTCTGAGATAGGCTGTCCACCAGGTGTTGATTGATTGAGCCACCTGTGCTGAAGCTGGGATATCCTTAAAATCTTACTGTGGGGTTTCTGTCTAGAGGACAGGAGATGAGCACCCCTGGTCTATTGGACAAAAAAGCAATACAAGAATGCAGTCTGTGGAAAAATAAAAAATAATACTGGTAACTACCGTCATTTGACAAGGAACCAGACAACACAGGGGAAAACTATGGCTAGAATTTCCCTAATTTTTGTATAATTTCAAAGGAATTCAGCATATATGAAGGCAGCCCCTTCATTTTTAAATAGTTTTGCAATTTTCTCTAGCACGTCAAAGATAAAGTGACATGGTTATCTTATACTAAGGCTTATTGAAGTTTGTAAATGACATTCAGATACACATTACAGCTGGAAGAGACATCTGGTTCATGTGAAGGAATTACTGGGGAGCCTTCAGCAAGCAACCATAAATGTATTTAAGATGCAGCTGTATTAAGATTAAGGATAGTGGATGAAGCATTAATGTGCTGAAATCTAATAATGTTTCCTATTCTTACCAATAAAATAACTTATAGAGTAATGGAATGGAATGATCACCATCCAATGTAACATCATTCTTGAATATTCAAATTAGAAGCTTTCCATTCAAATATATATTTTTATATATTTGTATGCTTGTAAATCTCACTGGTTTGAGTCCTTGGGGTTTGACATCTCTGGAAATGGTCACAAAGAGCTATCAAGCCTCTGAAGCTTTAGCAAAGTAGTTTACAGTCAAATATTTTAGTTTGTGTGCATACATGAACCAAGAGAAGCAGGACCACTGTGATCTTTCTACAGAAACCCAATGCCTCAGGAGAAATTCACTGGCAAAGTGGTGGCGGCCCCAGCTCCCTTCCACCGCAGAACTGGGTGCCTCCCCCTCCCCTCAAGGTAACATTTTTATAGCGGGGGGGGGAATTGAGTGAGAGAGGGGGGGGGTTAAGTGAGAGGAGAAGATGACATTGAGTGAGAGAGGAGTATGAGGGTTATTGAGTGAGAGAGGAGTAGGTGGACTTTTAGTGGCTGGAGGGGTGGGATTTCATAGGAGAGGAGGGGTGAGAATAGAGTGAGAGAAGGGAAGGGGAAGGGGCAGTAGGACTGTGGCCCGCAAAAAATGTGTGCCCATTTATTGGCACACCTGACAAAAGTGTGTGCAGTAGGAGATCATTGCTTGGCTAGACATTTATTCTAATTTACCCAAGCACCACAGAAGTACTCTGCTGCTAACCTTCATCTAAATAAGGTGGCTGCTGGTGATTACACACAGAACTCCCTTCTCCCAGTGTCATAAAACAAATACTGCAAGCCCTGGGGAGTGATGCTTATTCCCTACACAGCCACAATGGTCTTCAATGCATTGCAAACCTCTCACAATGCTGGAGGTAAAACACTGATGTCACCTTGTAGCAAAAGATTATTCTAGGAAAGATACACTTTATTTTGCTTTTTCTGTGCAACAGAATAAGGACCACCCCACTGTAGTGGTTACTTTAATAAAGTTTCTCTAAAACTACAATCCAGTTTCCTCAGGCAATAGCAAAATTGATTCAGCCCTGCATTCTGCTTTTGATGCACTGCAGACTACTTTCCCGTCTGTTTAATATAAGCTAGTTGTCTTTTTTACACAAAATGAAAGCAACTATAATGTTGTTTTATGCTTAACTTTAGGACTACCAGGAGAGATTCGGTGGTACTTTGTGAATTAATGATTCATTCACTAGCTCTAAGGAAAATACATTCCTTTATCTGAAGGTCAAAGTGTTCACTTTAAAGGATTTGTTTTAGTGTACTGTTATTCATCCTTCCTTTGTTGCATGCTTACACTTTTCATCATCTCTGCTGGTTTCGAGAAAAGTGCTCTAATCTTTGCATTGTAACTTGAATTAAATACTGTACAATACTTGGGAGCAATAATGTTTTTTCTATGCTCACAGTACGTTGTATGTTGGATATACACAGCAGCTAATAATATTCTTTAATAATAATATTGGTGGGTATTTCTATACAGTAAATTAAAACCAGTTTCAATGAACATAATGTTTTTTATGCCTTCACTATCAACACATCACAAAATATTTTTCTCATTTATTCGCATAACTTTATGACCACACAACATTCTGTTCTACTTCTGTGTTAAAAAAATATTTTTTTCAGCTGTCATTATTGTGATGATTATTTTTGAGTATACTCTGTGAATACGAGGATAGTATCTGTATTACAGATGTAGCAGACTTTATTACACCCGTTATCGCACAATTGCGTTTTACCACTTGCACACATTTGAACACATTATAGTTCAACTGTTTTTGCGCAATGTAAACGAATGGAGCGGTAACACGATATATCGCAAAATTTTGCAAACTAATTGAGCCATTTTTTATGGTTACTGCACAACCGGCTGTGGGTCATCTATGTGCACTATCGCGGCCAAATCTGCGATATCTGACATTGACTTTAATGGCAGGCACTGTATCGCCAATTCGGACGCCATAACATAGGTCGTGTATTGGTTTCTTCTGGCCAATAATGGGTGTGAAAACCTCTCTTACATCTATACGTAAACAACAATCAGACAAGAGACATTAATTATTTACTCTCACTCTATCATTGCCACTTGGATCACTGACCTGATGGTCCTTTGGGTATGGTAGCATAAAAATTCTAACCTCACTAACCGAACACCTGATTTGGCGGTAACTGCAAATGACTGGAATGGGAATTAACACTGGATGGGGTGCGCTAGCCTATACTTGTGCTTGATGAATCTGCCCCTAAGGGTCCTGATCTGTAAACTCTGAAGCTGGAAACGTTGGCAAAAAAGTAGTGCATCTCTTCCACAGAAATTTGATTTCTTTTCGCCTAATCCAATGAGAATAATTGTATTACAATTTTCAAGGGAAGAGGCAGCTATGAAAATGATAAAAACATGATGACATGCCCCCAAAAAAGTGTAAAGGGCTCACATTTAGTCATGTTCAGTACCAAAGATGCCAGGTATATATTAATATGATATATTTACAGACATAATCAATAAAGAAACATTTTGTAGCGGAGTAACCACAGTGGTGAGGAAGGTACTAAAGGGTTAATACCTCTAAATAAATTCCTATCTGCCCATCGTGTCATGTCACTTACCAGGTGTTATGTGAAGGCGAGAGGCCCTAAATAAGGGTCGCACCCTCAAATAACATGTCCGTTCTTAGCCAATGGAGCACTATACAGATGGGCTACCATTAATGAAGTTTGACGAAAAAGACGAAGATATTGTTTAAGAAATATTACTTTAGTGTAATAAATCTGTCACGTTGTTGTGTCTGAAGGAACAGATATTTTTCAGATAGACTTTGTCCCACTTATAAAGATCCGTTGAGGTTTATGATGGGTCTGGAAAAATTTATTGGATTGTCCTTACAAATAGGAGACAAGCAGAATGAAAGGCAGTAAAACGTACTGTATGAAAAGCATGTCAATATGTCATTTTTGTCACTGTGGTCCAACTTAGATAAATAATTTTTCCAAAAATGAAAAACAATATAAAAAAAAAAAAATACAGAAAAGGCACGTGATTCATGTTAATTGCATTTTGTGTTAATGATAACTTCGTTGGTTGAGTAATACTGCAAATTTAATCTGCCACTTTTTTTGGCAGATGGAACTTTTTTCATTTTTTTTTACCAGTCCTGCCCTTACCTTTCAAGTCCTGTGACATTTATATTCTATTTTTTGAAAATGATAATATTAGATTGTAGCTCGCTGGAGCTTGTCCCCACCTGCAATACTTAAATACTTACTATACCAGTGTACATTAATATCGTTCTATCATTGTTTTGTCTTTCACATCAGAAAGAGGTAATTTAGCAAAATCTCCCTGTGGCAAAAACTGATTCAACAGAAATACACCATGCGCCCTAGAGATAGGAAACATTTTGTACGGAATTGGAATGCACCGTGGATAAATATCAATGTAAAAACATTCCGCCGACACGGATTTAAGTTGAGTCCGTCGATAGATTCTTTAAAACCCATGCGGCTAAGACCCATCGACGGATTTTGAAGAATGCATTTAGGCCTCACAATGAAGTAATCCAATGGCAGATTTCATTCCGCGGAACGGATTTGACCGGGAAAGCCCCGGAAAATCCGCAGGAACAGATTGAAACAGGTTTACCCATCTCTACCAGACACCCAGGACCCAGAAACGTACAGCAAGCATTTGTCATGGGACCAAATGCACTGGCCTCATGTGACAAAGTCAGTGCATTTTTGTATTTAAGGGGGTTTCTGTTTCAAAGTACTGTATTATTAAATATAGAAATGTGAAGGATTGTCTAAAGTTTGCAGTGGTTTGGCAGCAAATGCAGCAGTGTGTTCATGAGGGTATTTATAAACACAGATGTACAGTAGCCAGGCTACATGTGTGTTCTTTTTAATAAATCAATTCTGTACTATAAGGAAATACTTTTTTTTTTAAACATCTTTGCTTGCGAACGCTGACAAGCCCGTGAAATGGTTGGCCAGTTAAAAAAAGGAAATTTTCGTGTGGTTCGCAAACTCCTGCAAAACTTTTGCCCCGCGCTATTCGGAGCAAGGACTCTTTTTCGTAGTGTTTACTTTTACGTTTGAAGCATTTATTTCCTATATGTATTACATCTTATGTTTGTTATTACTGTTGTGAAACTCTACTGTATGTACATGGATGGTGAAATACAAATAAAGATATACTGTAGATACAAATGCAGCCAGACCTATTGTTGAGTATTCAGCCAGGAAACTGCAGTTCAAAACTGCCTGACCACTGCCTGCTCGTGGATTCCCCATGGCCAGCCTAATTGCCTATCAGGATTAACACAGCGGCAGTCCCTGCTTCTGAATGGGACTCCAGCTGTGAATCCTATCGGGCTGCATCAGTCTGGAAGAGACGCGCAGTGAGAGTAGACAGAATCAGCCCCTCTCAATGTGCACCTCTAACAGCCGATCTCGCTTGCTTAAATTTTAGTTATATAGTATTGAACCAGGGGGTCCCCGGAGCTGAACCACATTCATTTCAGCCCCGGGGACCCCCTGCTTCCCGAGATACAGGACCCAGGAATGGGGTTTCCGGTATTTCCTGCATGTTTAATTCTACTGCGTCATGTGACCAGGGCATTGTAAACATGCCGGAGATACCGGCACCCCATACCGGGACCTGTAACTTGGCAAGTAGGGGGACCCCGGAGGTAAGTATCTCTGGCACCTCCTACAGAGGTAAGTATCCCTGGAAGCAAGTGGAAAATTAAAGTAGGTCAGCTCTGGAGACCCCGGGCTTCAATTTAACAAATCTAAAAATAAAGGAAAGCAGAATTGCTGCTTTAAAGAAGATACAATAAGCATTTTTCCTCAAATCAAATGGGACAATGTTAGGTAAAACAATGATGGAAAAAGGTTTAGTGATTGCAGATAGCAGCTTTAGAGACTTGAGGTGGGCAAATTTGCACACATCTGATTGGCCAATGTTTTGCTCAAACTTTCTAAAGTTCACTTGAACTTTATAGCCAAAACAGTTTGGGCGAAATTGTCAATTTGCAGCAAAATTGCCGAATCTTCAGTGAAATACTGTATAGGTGTCTCTGTATCTCTCTCTCCTCTCCAGCAAAACCCAGGCTGTGGAGATTTGTACTAGTCAAACAGCTTGCAAATTTTTAAAAAGAATTTTTGTGAATAAAAAAAAATGGCAAAATTTGGGTACAAAGTTTAAACATTATTACAGATTGTGCTCAGTATCAGGTAAAGGTTACTATGATAACAGAAAAAATAGAAGAAGCAACCTACAAAAAAGTCACTAGTACCGTGTGATAGAATTTGAGTGATATAGTGAAGGCGCAAATAAGTTGAACGATAAAATCCAGTGCAGTGCTCAAAAGGTGAATAGAAGCCCTCACAACTTGACCACCACGGACCAGGTGTGAGGGCTTCTATTCTCATTTTGAGCACTGCACTGGACTTTATTGTCAACCTAATTGTGCCTTTGCTATATCACTCAAAAGATTACTATGGTGCATGAAATGGAATGTAGATCGAAGGGAGCAAAGTAAAATATTACTCTCGTTATAAAAAAAAACATTTCTACATTGTAGAAAATAAAGTGCAGAGAAAAGCAAAGTAACAAAAAGAATGGAAGGTCTGACGTGACAAAAGTCTACCCAAATTAAGATCCTTCTCTTTGGAAAAAGGGATATAATTACTACTTACAAATATTTTCAGATTCAATAAAAAGAACTCTCCCAAGGGCTCTACAATGAACACACTATCATCTTGGAAAAGGAAGGGCTAGTAAACCCAGTGAAAACATTGCATTTCTGTTATTTGTTCACCTATTCAATAACTACATTTGCAAAAAGATTGGATATCTTTTCAAAGAGGAAACATATACTTACTTGGATATATCCAAACCGTTTAAAACATACAGTAGACAGTGCATTGATCCAGGGAGAAATCGGATTGCCAGTTTCCAGAGTTAGGAAGGATTTCCTTCCCTTGGGAAGAATAATTGGCTACAGTCTATGATTGCTTAATTGGAAATGGTCAAATTGTGCTGTGAGTGCAAATATGAATTTTCAAACAGTATGTTTCTATTCCAAAATTAAGGAATGCATTGGAAAAATGCATAAACACAGACATAGAATAATGAATACTAATTGAATAATGAATACTAATTGAATAATGAATAATTGAAATTGAATAATAATACAGAAAACTTATATTTTATTGATTTCTATGTTCTTACATAAGAAATGTCCCTCTCATGTTATGTGCTTGCTGAAAACCTCTTTAGGAAGCCAAAAGAACTCATACAAATGTTTCCAAACACACAGAATAATCCATACACACTAGCTCTGGGACATAACACCAGGTCACAGTTAAAAAGTTATAATTACTTTAAGCATCACTCCTAGTATACCCATCAATTGTCATTGTACTGACCAATATTGTTAACCATGCTACATAAGTATTGTTGTGCATGTAACCCCATTATGGAGTTGCCATATGGATTTAAGGGGTTACCAGGAGTTAAGTTTCAGTAATGCCCCATCTAAGAGTATATTGCAAAGTAACCAGACAGGGACCTGGTTACACAGTTGTAACCCATGTTCCCCCACCTTAAGGGAGATCCACTGCTGTTACCTGGTGTTGGTGCTACCTCTTTGGCTCACAGAAGGCACTGAGCATCCGCCGATGTTGTTGGGGATGGACAGGACAGGCTTTCATTGCTTGAATAGTTCTTTCTTGGTGTTGAAGCCTCCATTCGCATAGGGCCTATGTAATAGTTGCAGTTCCCTGTGGAAAACACTCTCATCCTCTCCATGAAGAACTGCAGCCTCAGGCAGGAGTATAAAACAGTAACTGGCCTTTATTCATAATGGTACAGCAACGGCATACCAACATGTACAGCATACATCCGTACACTCTCTTCTCTGACAGCAAGAGAGATTATCCCTCACTAGACTCTACATAACCCAGCGGAGTGTCACCTCGCAGCTTGCTCTTCTCTTGATCCCTGGACTCAACCCCCAGGGCTTGAGGCCCCAAAGGTCTATCCCTGTCTCCCACACTCCCTGGTGGAGTATGGGTTAGATGCAGGGCCGTCTTAACAGCATTATAGGCCCCAGGGCAAAGCAGTGCACTGGGCCCTGTCAACTCTCCACTACAAGTCGTAATTTTTCTACTTCTACTGAGTTAGCGGGAGATCTGAATGTTGTGGCGGGTGATCGGAAAATTAGTGTTAAATTTTGGTCTGCGCATAGATTAGCATGGGGCCCCTATGCTCATGGGGCCCACAGGCAACTGCCCAGCGTGCCCATGCGTTAAGACAGTACTGGGTAGATGATCTCACTCCCCTGAGGGAGGGGAAGGAAGGTGAACCAGAGCCCTGGCTCCACACTTTCACACTCTCTAAATTTAGAACTGCAGCTCCTTTTTGTTACCAGGGGAGGGGTTCCATGTCTCAGCCCCGTATGGACAGTTCCCAGGCTATAAGCCACCCCCCTGTCACTCAAGGGAGCTGTTTACTTAAAGTATGCAGAATTAACCCTAACACTGCCTGCGCTGGTACCAGGACTTACGTGTTAGGCAGGAAATCTTGTAAACAGTGGCTGCATGGCTACACAGTATTTCTAGAAAGGACTGAATTGGTCACCTGGTCTAGGGTGACTCAACAAGGAATAAGCCCTGCACCTTTCTGCCTGAAGACAGGAAGCAGAGATAGGCTATAAATAGTAGCGAGAAGAGCTGCACCCTCAGATCCCTGAAGGAGAGAAGCAGAAGGGTCTCTCGCTCAAATCAAATCAGCTTTATTGGCATGACGAAAGAACATTTCAGTATTGCCAAAGCGTGAATAATAGGGGGTGGGGGACAATAATTACACGAATACTAGGGGGTAGGGTATAATGATTGCATGGTATATTGGTAACAGTTTCACACAGGGATGTGGGGGTTAGTGGACGTCTCTCAGCCTGTGGCAGGTGCTGATATAGTGTGCAGCCAGTTCTGCTGTGGTTTCATCTTCTCCCAAGAGGATCGCTATTTTTTGGTTCTCCTCTATATTATTAAAGTTCTGGATAAGTGCAGTGAGTTTCTCTAGGTGGGCACTCCTCACTTCAGAGAATTGTGTGCAATGCAACAGGAAGTGTGTTTCATCTTCTACCTCTCCTAGCTCACATCTTTGGCAAAGTCTCATCTCCCGGGGCTTCCAGTTCTGTCTGTGTCTGCCTGTTTCTATTTCTAGGCTGTGGGCACTTATTCTGTACTGGCCCAGGGTCTGTCTCTGTTTTGGGTCTTTTACCTTCAGTAGGTAAGGTGCCAGAGTGTATTCTCTCTGTAGGCTGTGGTAGGTTTCCAGCTTCTTTGAGCGCTGGATATCATTTTCCCACATAGTCACATACTGCTTCTTCATTTCGTTGGCGATTGAGTTGATTTCTTTTTTCTGCAGGTTGTTGATCTGTGTGGGGTTTTGTCCTTGGAGTGAGAGGACAAGTTGTTTGATGGCACAAGGTTTAGTGAGGAGGTCCTGGCTTCTCATTGCTCTGTGACAGTAAGACTGTGGGTGGCTGGTGTTTAGGTGGGCCAAGAATGTCAGTGCTCTCTTCTGTACCGTGAGCAGTAGAGGAAAGCGGCCCAGTTCAGCCCGGCATGCATTGTTTGATGTACTCCTGTGTACTTGGAGAAGGTGTTTGCAGAATTCTAGATGCAGTATTTCTGTTGGGCTGGTATCCCATTTTGTGGAGTGTGGGTATGTTACAGGGCCCCACACTTCGCTGCCATACAGAAGGATGGGTGTGATGATGCTGTTGAATATTTTCATCATGATTCTTATTGGTGGTTTGAGGTGGTACATCTGTTTCCTTATTGCATAGAAGGCTCTGCGGGCCTTCTCCTTCAGTGTATTTATGGCCAGGTTGAATTTCCCTGATGAGCTGATTGTTAGACCAAGGTATGTTAGCTCGCTGTCTGTTCCAGTGCATTGTCGTCCAGTGTGAATTGCGATCTGGTTGGATGTTTTTTAGATTTTTTCTGGAATACCATTATTCTGTTTTTTTCTAGGTTCACAGAGAGTGCCCATGTCTGGCTGAATTTTTCTAGTATTGCCAGTTTCTGTTGGAGGCCTTGTTCTGTTGGAGATAGCAGGAGCAGGTCATCTGCGTATAGTAGAGTCCTTAATCTCAGTTCCAGCCAAGTTGAGCCCAGGTGCTGAGGAGGATTCTAGGGCTGCTGCAAGCTCATTGATGTAAATGTTAAAAAGTGTGGGACTCCGGCTGCAGCCCTGTCTAACTCCACGGCCTTGATGGAAGAACTCTCTCTCTCTCTCTCTCTCTCTCTCTCTCTCTCTCTCTCTCTCTCTCTCTCCTTCTTATTTTTAGATATGTAGGTGCCCCTATAGTCAGGCTCCCAGAGAGGAGGCCTGTGTCCCCTAGGGACTTTTAGAGGAATAGCTACTTGTGGCCCTGGACACCCTCCCTTAGTGAGCATGCCAGGGGAGTAGACTGTGGGGCCCACTAGAGAGGGACCACCCATGCTATCCCGGCACTGAAGCGCTACCAGAGGGATGGTCTCAGAAAGACATAGAGCCAAAGGCATCTCTGACCAAAGATAATAATAATTATAATTGTTTGTTCTTGTATAGCACTGCTAGTTTAAGTAGTGCTTTAAGGAGACATTTTTGCAGACAATTTTTTGTCCCAAAAAGCTTACAATTTATGATTTTGGTGCCTGAGGCATAAGGAGATAAAATGACTTGCCCAAGGTCACAAGGAGCCGCCACCGGGAATTGAACCAGGTTCCCCTGCTTCAAAACTCAGTGCCAGTCAGTGTCTTTACTCACTGAGCCGCTCCTTGTAAAAGGGGAGCCCAGCAGGGACTCTGCATGGAGTCAGCAGGGACTCAGCAGGGACTCAGCAGGGACTCAGCAGGGAGTCAGCAGGTATCAGTATGCTTGGTATACCTAAGCAACTACTTTCAATGTTCTAAGACTGTGCCTCTCGAGAAATGCAGTAATGCATCTGGAGACGTAACAGTGGAGGTTTTAATAATTCTGCCACCCTCCTGCTCCTTTGGCATCCCATCGTCAAATGGGGCCGCGGACTTCACGAACGTGACATCACATGGCGGAGCGTTGCCATTAGTTGATGTCGCAACGTCAAGTTGCCATGGCACAGCGACGCCGTGTGATGCTACATTCGTTGACGCTGGGATTCCAAAGTAGCAGGAGGGCAGCAGAAAGAAGGTGACCGACACAGGCAAGCGCCTTCCCATTAGGTCCGATAGACCCGAGTGTGCGGCAAAAGCATAGGGGGCGGAATTTTGCCGCCCTAGGCCCGGGCCTAATGGGAAATCTGACACTGGTTGTAAATCTGAGAAGATGCCAATAAACACCATTAATGTGACACCCTGAGGAAGCCGAATATATAGACTCTACAATGTAGGGAGCGGGAGTGGCTCTATAAACAATGACACTGAGTTTGAATCAGGGAAACCTGTTCCTGCTGTCAGCTCCTTGTGACCTTGGGTAAATCATGTTATTTCCCTCTGCCTTAAGTCAGCAAAGTGGGGGGGTGGATTTTTTTGGGGGGTGCGGGCGTTTGCAGAGGCCCCGCGCTCTTTCCCGAGGCATTTAATTAAATGCTGAGGAAAGCGCTGTATGAAATAAAGTTATTATTATTAAACTCCCTTGGAGCTGGGCAGGAAGGGTACATGCATATTTGACCAAAAACTCATTTTGCTGCTGTGTTAAATATTATTGTACTTGGCTTAAATACTATGTGCCTTTAGAAAATAAAGGTAATAACCCATTCTTGTGTATTTATTATTATTTGTTGTCTTACCAGCTTGCTTGCTTCCTTTCATCATCCATAAGTTTTTTTGTTTTTTTTACATAACATTGAGACAGACAGAAGAGTACAGCTCGCTAGGCAAATAAAATATTTATGATAAGGATTCAGTTATAAGTGGTTGTCTGTAATACAGCAGCTAGGGCAAATTCCATTCTTTGGTCACCTTTGGGGAAATATTTTTTCTATGCAGACAAAGATTAATTAAAGAAATAAGAACAGTAGAATAAGATGAAGAATCTGGACTGGCAGGCCTTTATGTGGCTTCTTGTGCATGTATTATCACATAACTGTAGCACAGCTGCAAATATACATACATTTAAAATGATTCAAATTGTGAAGACTGCATGCTGAAGTTGTAAATATTGGGTGGCAACAGTACACATGTTATGCTCTCTCCTAGTAATGTACGTTTCTACTTCCATGTGGAAATGATAATGGCAATGAGATGTATGTCCTGCATTAAGTGAGTCCCTAATACTATGGATCATTCACATATGTTGTTAAAGGAATTACTTGGTGGTAAAGATACTGTCTTTGAAACGAGTGGATCTAGTTCCTATCGTTATACTTTATGACATGTCTGGACTGGGCTCAAGGAACAGCTGAGTAAAGACACTGACTGAAAACCATGCCACTGAGTTTGGAGCAGAGGAGCCTGGATGAAATCCTGGGGTCAGCTCTTTGTGACCTTGTGCAAGTCACTTTATCTGCCAAATAAAATATAGATTGTAAGCTCTATGGGGCAGGGACACATGCCTGCAAAAATGCTATGTACAGCGCTGCATACACTGTAAGCACTACACAAGAGACAACTATTATAATTATCTCCCGTTACACTTTTATAAAGGATTAATACCTAACTGTAGTTCTGTACTTGGTTTCCGGACGGCTGGCTTGGCCTGGAAACAGAGCTCAGGTGGAGCACAGCTCCCTAAAATTTAAGCTTAGGCCTCGGTCCCGCTGCGCTCGTTGGCGCAGGCTGCCATGTCGCGAGTTCCCCACCAGCAGGGGAATCCTGCTGAGCTGGTCCCGGTCCCCCCTGGCGGCACAGAGCACTACACGCTGTGGCGCGTCAGCCGCTAGGGGGCACAAGAAAATGGTGATGTCTAGCGTTGACGTGTCACGTGGTGTGGCTGTGAGCCAATGGGGAGGGTGGCTTCGGGAGGAGGAGAGGCTTCGGGGAGCGGGGAGGAGTGTGGAGTGAAAGCGTGAGTGCCTGTCTGTGTGTGTCTGAGTGCGTTCGTGCCTGTCTGTGTGTGTGTATGTGTGTGCCTGAGTGCATGAGTGCCTGCCTCTGTCTGTGTGTGTGTGTGTGTGTGTGTGTATGAGTGCGTGAGTGCCTGCCTGTGTGTGCGCGCGTGTGTGTGTGTATGAGTGCGTGAGTGCCTGCCTGTGTGTGTGTGTGTGTGTGTGTATGTATGAGTGCCTCCGTGTGTGTGTGTTTAATACTTACCATCAGCAGCTCCAGCCCGAGTCCGTGGAGGGAGGGGGGGGAGTGTAGCGGGTCCCTCCGCTCAAGCCACGCCCCCCCTCCCTGTCAAACCTCCCACTCCCGCTCCGGCTCCCGCTCCCTACAGACCGCATATCGCGTTCTGTGTATGTCAGCGCACCGCCTGTCTGCAGTGCGGGCGCGCTGACTCTGGGAGCGGGGCCTGAGCCTTAGGTGGACTGAGGCTCACTGATTGAAAGGCTTTTAAACACAGCCTCTGGTAGGCTCTCCTCCAGTACATAGTTCCTGCTACAGTTCTGTTCAGCTAATACATCTCTGATCCTGTTGCTCTGAACTACTAAAACTGCCAGAAGCATGCAGAACCAGAGTGGAGGTGACAGTCGTGATACAAGGGCTGAGTGTCTACCTTCCCAGTGTTGATACAAGGGCTCAGTGTGTACCTTCCCAGTGTTGAAATATGGGCTCAGTGTGTACCTTCCCAGTGTTGAAATATGGGCTCAGTGTGTACCGTCCCAACCTCGATATAAGGGCTGATGAGTGTGTACCTTCCCAGCCTTGATACAAGGGCTGAGTGTGTACCTTCCCCGACTTTATATATGGGCTGCGTGTCTACCTTATCAGCATTGATAGAAGGGCTGTGTATAGGGCCGTCGACAGTGGGGGACAGCCATGACAAATGTCACACGACTGGCTGCTCTGGGGGGCTTGGCTGTCCTGTACCGGATGTTGGGCTTATATTCTGGCAATGCCACTAGCTGGGCAGGTGCCTCTCTCCCTCCAGCACATGAGTGGGCCTGCCTCTGCCTGTCCCATGGACCTCTCCCAACAGCTGGGCTTCGGCAGGGACCCCTCCTCGGGCCACATGTTCCTGTTGCCTCCTGTAGCCACTTCAGGCCCATATCTATTCCCCACTCCGCCAAGGTTCTTACCTGCTCTTTTGCCCCTCCAAGGCCTTCACCTACTCCCCCTACCCCCTCCCAAGGCCCTTATCTACTCTCTCCCCCCCCCCAGGCCCTTACCTACTCCTCCTACCCCCATCCAAGGCCCTTACCTAGTCTCCCCCAGGCTTTTACCTACTCCCCCCACTCCCAAGGCCCATACCTACTCCCCCCAGGCCCATACCTCTTCCCCCCACCAGGGCCATACCTACTCCCCCCAGGCCTATACTATCCATCCATTACCTTCTTCTTCCTCGTTGCATAGCTCCTTCTCTTTCCCCCATATCTTCTTACCCCCTTCCCCAGCTCCTTGTCCCTCCCCAATTCATCCTCCTTCCCCTCAATACCTTCTTTTCCCCACCCTAATACCTTATTTTCCCCCTCCAACATCCATGCCCATACCATCTCCCCCCCAACCCTCTGAGTGCTTCCCCAGGGCCATGCTCCTCTTATTTGTCCTGGACCCAAGATTTCTGTTGGCAGCCCGGGCTGTGTATATATCTTCAAAGAGAGACTGCGGCTTTTAGAAGAGAAACCCAGTTTCTGAGAGTCCTGTGTCTTTGTGACAGGCTAAGAAGGAAACACTGCCCCTTTCACAGAGAAATCCTGACAGTGTGATGTGGAGGAAGCACTATGTATGAGCTGAATGAGTAGCTAAGAGTTAAGAACATTGTTTTTGATGTGAGTGAATCTGGCTCAAATCCCTGTGTCAGCTCTTCTTGGGACTTCTGCCAAGTCACTTTATCTCACTTCTACTTAGATAGAAACATCGATTTAAATGGCAGATAAGAACCCCAGAACCTATTTGATCCTTGCCTTCCTTTCATATTTAAGACAGACTTGTGTCTATCCCAATAGGTTTGAATTATCTTACTGTATTAGCCACTACCACCTCTGTTGGGACACTACACCACGCTTTCAGTGAGGACGTACTTCTTCACATTTCCAAACACACAATCCCAGCAAGCTCAGAACCCCAAAACCCACACATGATATATATATATATATATATATATATATATATATATATATATATATATATATATATATATATATATATATATATATATCTCAAAAGGAGTTCTACTGAGCATGGTCAAATGTATACAACAAAAGACAGAAAAGCCCAATGCTATCCAATGTGACAAAATACATAGTAAATAGTATATAGTTAAATACTTCAATAATAATATTCTCATGAGTAAGGGTCCTTTAGTTAAACCCTTTGGCCAAAGCATTATAACAGAAGAAAAAAGTGATAGTGCGCAGCTAATAACTAGTGGACAACAAATATCGAGTGAACAGTGCACCGTGATTAAACAAACAATGTTGTGGACCTGAAATGTGGGTCTTGCACTAATCGTGGGTCTGCAGCCTTTCTTGGGGGTGGCTCGACACCCCAGGAACTAGACAAAAAACAAAAGAACAAGGCGCACAACGCACATAGTGTAATAGAGTTAAAAATGTGACTTTATGGTTAAAAGTAAATATATCTGCGTACATCAAGTAAGAATAAACAAGCAGTTGGTATATTGGTTTACCACACCAGGAGATGACACTGTGCGACGCCCTCGGATGGATCTCGGCATGCAATGGGTCAGGAGACGTCTCATCTGTCCCTTACAGCGTCCTCCGTTTAGGGGAAGTGTGGATATATCCCTTGTAGAGAAAGCCCCACAGCACACAGCTCACAGGATGGTAAAAGAGCCTCAGGAATCAGCGTCTGTGGATCACCATTTGCCGCCACTCCTCGTTGTGCGCTCGGCGATGACGTCACGAGTCGCTCCGCAACTTCTGCGATGCTTCTCGTGGAACGCACAGCGTGCGTGTCAGTCCAATGGTACTTGGCAGCGGGGAGGGATACTGGGCAGGCGGCTTATGAACAGTGTCCAGAATCACACAAGATGGGGAGAGAAGAGCATAGACACCTCTCTTCCAACGCGTTCGTAACACTGGGTTACTTCTTCCCCTGAACTCTATTACACTATGTGCGTTGTGCGCCTTGTTCTTTTGTTTTTTGTCAAAGCATTATAAGCCTGCAAGCCACGTCACGGCATAACCAAATCTGCAGGTCCTAACACTAAACTATGAAACTTCTTTCTCTTTTACCTCTGTTGGAGGGAGAATGGCGCAGTAGGTCTGTCCATACAGCAAAATGAAAAAAACCTACTACTTTAAGAAGTGGGGAGGGGTGAGATTCTTCACATTTCCCCTTAGCCTCTTGTTCTAGGACTCCACTTTCTTTGGAATATGCTTCCCTCCTGTACATTGTTCAATCCCTTTATATATTTGAAAGTTTCTATCATATAGTTTGTAAGATCCTTGTGCTTGCAAATTTGGAAGTGCTATATTAGGAAAATATATTCATACTGTTATGCATTATGGTACAAACACAAGCGTAAGATAAAGGGCAGTACAAGATGTCAAGTCGTGTACTTCTGATTAAGCTTTTCCCGACCTGAAACATTATGGGACTCTCCCTATCATACAGTACAGTAGTACAATTCCAAAGTGCGGGGAAACAGCTTCAGGCGAGGAGAATCCTGCTTGTGCTGCCAACCCAACAGTGACAAACAATTTCTTCAAAGTGCATGTCTCCTCTGGGACAGAGATACAAAGTGGAGCCCTACTCACAAGTTCGCAATGCGATTCTCCATTTAATGTGACTGCTAAGAACAGTGAAAAGACAACATTTCAGGTCCCATATGGCCTCTCATCATGATTTGGTTTCCAATCCACCCTCTATACTTATACTGTATATTATCTTTGTGCTGTCTGTCACTTTTGTGTCTTTCAATTTTTGTACTTTTTGGTTATGGCGTCTACATAGAAACCCCTATTCCACTAGTGCATCTCTTTATGGTATGCTGTAGTTTCTTGCTTTTGTATTTTTACTATTTTTTTGCTAATTGTGGTGTCCATTTTTTATATTTTGAGATAAATTACGACATAAGAGAGATTAAATAAATTGCAAGCTATAAAACCATATTGAAGGTCTGAATATGCACTTGCACGGTACTCACCACCGTTACACTTTTAGTGTTACCACAATAAGAAATCCTCGATTAACTTAGCATTGATTAGATCCTCTGGATCCGGGCTCACTTGCAGCCTCTCTCCTGTCTCCCCCATACTCCACCTGCTTTATCTAGGAAGCTACATTATCTCGCTCGGCTTCTGTCACCAGATTAAAGATCCAGTCTATTTTTCCAGCTTCTAGTTTTTTTACCTTCCTAATACCGAGATCCATATCTCTGTCTTTCATTTGTCCTTCCACATAACACATGTTCCTCACCTTACTAATGTATCCTACAGCACACGTATTAAAATCAACACTGTTGATCTTTGGAACCTTTATGTTTCTTTAAGCAGAACCATCCTCTTAGATTGTAAGCTTCTTGGAGCAGGAACTTCCCGATCTATTGTGTTTCCTGCGTAAATTCATGTTAATCAACCTGTCTTTTTATGATTGTTATTGTTTGTGCTGCAAAATATGTTGGCGCATTATAAATGAAAATAAGTGATAATAATATTACCAATAATAATGCACTGTTTTTATATTAAAGAACACAATGTGCTTGTCCCTACATTCGCACACACTGCCTTCTGCAAATCTGTTACTGGTACCGAATACTAGATCCAATCAGTTCCTCACAAGTTGGTTCTTTAATCAATTGCCTTATGACAATCTATTACATTGTATCTCTAATGCTGGACACAGAATGTTCCAATCTGGCTGTATAACGTCTGCGGTAGGAAGTGCCTGCCCTTTGTTGAAATCTTATTACATCCTCCATTAGTTCCATGTTTTCTTGTTTTAGATTTCCCTTGTACATAAAACATGCTTTTGTCTCTGGGTTTTCGAATGACCCACGGTTCCTCTGTTACTGAGGCGTATTGCTTGCACTGCAGCAGCTTTGTCACTCTGAACTTTCTAAATGTAGTCGGTTTTGTTATTACTAAATGCAGACAATGAGATTCAATAAGACCGCTATAATATCTAGGTCAGGCTTTTTCATTTAAAGTACAATTACTGTGATTTTTCTTTAAGACTGCGGGCATTAATACATGTGCGCTGTGACCTAAATCCTGTTAAAAACTCTTTACACAATAGTCTCCTTGTTTCATGTTTCCTCCCCTGACATCCATCTGTGCTCTTATTGTACATTTGCACGGTACAGTTTCTTTTTTACTTTGTCTCCTTGTCATTTACAGATGTAGCAAAGAAGCCCACGACTGCCCTGTCACCAGAGGCTTATCTGCTGCGGGGGGAACTGATTTGGAAGCATGGAGCCCTGCAGCACGATCCCGAAGCTGCGGCTTTAAGCTGTTTCAGTCGCTGCTCTGGACATAGTTAATCTTGCTGCATCTGTATGCAGCTACAGGTTCTGTATAGAACCAAGTTCATCATGAAAGGACAGACAGACAAACAGATCCTCTAACTCAGCGGTGCGCAAAGTGGGGGGAGCACCCCACAGGGGGGGGCGGCTCAAGATTCGCTGCGGGGGGCGCGGGGTTTACAGAGCCCCCCGCGCGCTTCCTGAAGGCATTTAAATGAATGCCGGGAGAGCTGCAAGGCCTCTGTAAACTTCTCCTTACCTTGCTTCAGACGGCTCTTGGTGATGTGTCGCCATGGCAACGTGGGTCATGCGAGGTCGCGTTGCCATGGCAATGTGATGTCATGACGCCAGGACGTCTGAGTCAAGGTAAGTAGGGGGGCGCAAGGAGAGCGGGACAGCCGGACAGCCGGCAGGGGGAAAAGATTGCGCTCCCCTGATAACTAACGTTTGTGGTCCCAGCCAATCCTCTCATAACTGTAAATGATGCTGCTGTTTGAACTTATGAATACAAATAATAATAATGTATGTTTTATATATGAACCAAACAATACCTGGAGTCAGCAGTATAACAGATGTAACGATCAGGGAGCAGATAACCAGAATAACCAGCAGAGCAATTGCTATTCCTTTCCAATTTCGTTGAGGAGGATTACTTCCTACCAGCTCCTGTAAATACACACACAAATACTATTAATAACAACATCAAAACTGTAACAAAGTGTATGCTTTATTTCAATAATGAGACCATAGCACAATCCAGACCTTGACTACAAATTATTGGTATTATCATTACCCTCTTTAGTGGTAAGCATTATTTCGACCTCTTGCTGGCATACATTGTTGACTTTACTTTTCCACAAATTATATAAATGCATAGTTGTCTAGTGCTATTATTCTAAACAATCATTTGTAATTTGTCATCGTTGAAAATAGGACACACTTTAAGGCTAGTTATATAGTCCTCGCTGCGGTGCGTGCGGGCGGGCGCCCGGCGTTGCACGTGGTGTGCGCGTTTAGTTTGTAGGCTGCAAGTGGTGATGCGCACGGTTAGGGGGCGTGGCTCTGACGGCACAGCGGGAGGCCGCGCTGTGATTGGTTCGCGGCGTGGCAGCAGCGCAAAAATACTATTTGATTGTATTTTCCCTGGTCTGCCGCGCTACAATTCACGGCCGTGCGCGGGCGTTCCTCGTATGGAAAGTCTGGCTAACACAGCCAATTATAACTGACGTGCGTGCGCACTGTAGCGCACACTATATTACACGCCTATTGTGTATCGTGTGTATTATACAAGATGACAATATGAACAATACAAAATAAATATTTATACAAACACCTTGATATAAAAAAAATACAGACTCTCTGGTGTACTAAATGCACATTGTACACAAATCATTATGAAGCCAAGAAGATAAATATTATCCTACAGTGCATTTCACATTAAAATATTTTATTGCCTGAAAACGTTAAGACTGATTTAAACGTTATTCTAGATTCAATTAGTTAATCAGCTCTTAGACACAAAATGTAACTTGCGTAACTCATTTTGAAACTACAAGTTGTTCAGCATTTTAATAATGCACCTCAAAGCGGCAGTGCCACGTACAGTACTTTATAACCGCTGAGAAGAGGACCTGCATTTTGCCAATACATGTAGAGATATAGTTACTTGTTTCTGAAATATGGCCCTCAAGAACTGGACCTGAAGATTGTACAATTCTTATCCGCTCCTATCAGTAGTGAGTGTAAGATACTGAGTAGTAAGTGTTACATCAGTAGCCTTTTTACCAGCCAGTGCTCCATTTTCCAAACTGTATCATATAAAAATACCATATTGTGATGGACAGGAGAAGCCTTAGGCTGCGCTTATAGTGCCTGGCAATGGCGACGCAATGTCGCGCCAAAACAAATACATTGAATCCGTCGCATGCGCTTATAGTAGGCGCAATGGCGACGGAGCGACCAAAAATTTGGAAGCCAATATTATTTGACTTTTGTCTCTAAACCAATCACAAAGCGCCTGTTGCACTCTGCCTTCCCCCTTGGTGACGTCACTGGCGTCAGTGGCGTCACTGGTCGCTCAAACTAAAGTTCAACTTTCGCCAGTGGCGACGGCGACAGGTGACATCATCGGTTGCGTCGCCAGCACTATAAACGCGGCCATATACACTAAAGTAGGGGTGCACAAACTTTCCCCGCTGTGCCCCTCTGCCTGCTCTCCCTCCCTGCTCGTGCCCCCCTCCTTACCTTGTCTTTGCCATCAAATAATGTCGTGGGGTCACGTGACCCAGCGGCATCATTTGATGCTGTGTTGCCATGGCAATGCGTCGCCGAAGACATGGTAAGGGACGTTGCAGAGCTCTCGCGTGATCCCCCGGCGTTCATTTAAATGCCTTGGGGGAAGAGCACGGGGCCTCTGCAACTGCCGCACCTTCCCCCCCCTGAAAAATCAAGCATCCCCCCCAGTTTGCGCACCCCTGCACTAAAGAATGAAAAATGACATGTTTTTGAATGGCCACTATTTCAAGTCATCCCCTACTATGCACATAGATGTTGTACTGCTGACACTCTATGATGACAAAAACAATTGGGAACAAGTAACTTTTACAGGGAGGGGGGTGGGGGATACTTTTAAGGATCCTCTATTTGAATGACTGCTATAAGAGTTTCATTCTGGATAAAAATGCACATAAGGATTGCATTTCCTAAGCTGCATAGAGAGGATCTGCAGCTATCGATTAGTGCACTTTGTTGAAGATGGTCTTACAATGGTATTGTCTTCCAAAGCAAAGAGCATCATTTAAGAGTTTTTTGTTACCTTCAGGGTATTCGTTTAACTTTCTACTCCTAGTTACATCAGACCTCACTGTACAATGTGCCAAATAAGCTCCAGAATTCTTGGCTGTGGCTTCTTCTTACATACAGTACGATTAAGTATTTCATATTGCACATTATGCACTTTCCAAAGGTCTCTCATTAGATCACTAGTGTATTAAATGAGATTTTATATGCATTAGGTAGAGTTGGCACAGTTCAAATCAATGAAATCGAGGGAGCATCAAAATGTATCACTTTCTGAGTAAGCAAAATTATTTGGCTCGGTTTATAAAGAGGCATCCTAAGCAGCACTTTAAAAAAATGTTTTAATATATGCAGCCTTTGATTACCTATATGAAAAACTAATTACCTAAACTACTGATGCATTCGTTCTCCCGTGATCGATCAGCAAAGATCCTGCTTCCCAGGGTTCACTTAATGGCTGCCTTTCAGTTTCAATCAATCCTTCAGTCAGTCCTTCCTCATCTCAGCAGCTACAATGTATTCTTATATTACCATGTTAACATTATCTATTGTTACTGGAAATATTGGCAACAAATTGTCACAAATAGGGAAGTGTTGCAAAGATCTTGCAGGGGAGGTAGCTACCACCTGCTATAGAAATCAAAGGATGCTGAGTATATTAAAACTCATTAAGAACTGAGCTGAATAAAAAAAAAAGAAAACAAAATGAAGTATTATCAAATACAACAGAACAGGTTTATTTAAAAAAACACACACGCAGGATATTGTTTGGGTTGCTCCTTTGACCATGCACCAAGCTTTACATACTGCTTTTCAGGCACAAAATTGTGTGCGTCTCTGAACTAATCCGGGGACGTCCCAGTTCCCGAGAAACATACAGGTGAAGCTACTGGTGTGGAAGCCCCTTGCGGGGGAAAGAGAGAGGCCGCTCAAGTCTGGTGGGTTCCGTGGACCATTAGGAAGCCTCAATATCAATCTTTGCAGCTTTCTATTGGACAGTAATTGAAATCCCTTGGCTTCAATACTGGTAACTTCACTGTTATGTATATCTGGAACCGGGGTCGCTGAAAATAAAGTGGGTCTGCTGCGGGCCCCGCCTCTTCAAATCCTGTTATAAAAAATCAATTTAGAAGAAGATTACTACTATAATCTGATTCTTTGCTACTTCCTAACGGAGTCTTGAGGAATACTTGGAAAGAGAAATACGAGTATTGGAGGATATAGGGAAGAAATGGGAAATTTGGATATTATTATATTAAAGTTATTATTTTCTAATTTCCCATTCTTTGCCAAATAAACCGTCTACAGTAGCTCTAGCATTGGAAATATAGTTATTTCAGCCCATGCTCCCACTATACTTACACTGGAAATAAACACCAGTGGTAATAGATGAACTAGAATGAGGTATAATGCAATAATATGATACGGCATGACCATTTATCCATGCTTTAAATGATTTTTCCTGCTTCTGTCACCCCCCGTACCCACCATTTAATTTGAAGAAAAAAAAAAAGTAAAATCCTCCACCGAAACAAACTGAGTTTGGGTAAAACCAAATCCAAAACACAGACATTTTTTTTAGAAACCCAAAATAAGCTCCAGCACACACTGATTGACGGAGATAACGCAAAGAGTGTCGGAATAAGCCACACAAATGTAATGGCAATAAACTAAAACAGTAAGTATCATAAATGAGAATGCTTAATGAATCTGGTTACAGAATATATGGTTCTAACGAAGCACAAAAGTAGGGGGGAACCCGACATATATTCTGTAACCACAGTCATTAAGCATTCTCATTTATGATACTTACTGTTTTAGTTTATTGCCATTACATTTGTGTGGCTTATTCCGACACTCTTTGCGTTATCTCCATCAATCAGTGTGTGCTGGAGCTTATTTTGGGTTTCTATGATCTTTAGTGGGGTTGTTTGGGCCCACTTCGTTCCGTGCACCCTGTACTGTATGCGTTTTTTCTCATTCTAGAGTGCTGTCTATTAGTGTATTTACAGGAATTTTTTTAGAACCAAAACCAAGTCCAAACCAAAATGACACTATTTTTTTTATTACATAGGATATCTCGGGACCCTCTGCTTCTTGAGATACTTTCTTCCTTAGGGGATGCCGGTAGCCACTCCGGCTGAGCTAGTTGGGTTTTAAAGCTCCCCCTGTGTCATGCGTGCCAACAGGAAGTGAAACCTGATGAAGTCACGGCTTCCTATTGGCCCACAGGGCACAGGTGCGTTGAAATGCTGCTATAATTTTAACCCTGCTAGCCGAGCTGAGGAGCTACCAGCACCCCCTACAAGAGATAAGTATCTCCGGAACAAGGGGGTCACCAGAGATTAAATTAATGGGGTTCAGCCCTGGAAACCCCTGCTTTAATCCTGTTTTAAAAAAGGTGTAAAAAAAAAAGCCCTGGTACTGTTGCGGCCCCTTTTATTCTCCTACATCCCCGAATTTTTTCAGGGATTTTTTCCGAATGTCACGCACTTTTCTGCGTTCATGCCGCATTCATGGCGAGACAGCGCTAATAGCGCGAATACAATGAAACCACGCGCGTCGCCTAAAAATACAGGAACATGCCGCATCAACACTGCATCTACCCGCGGTTTGAAAAGTCGCGCTGAAACGGCCGCACGAGGCAGAAGGCGGCCGCCACTGTATTGTCTTATTTCTGATGCTAAAATATTAAATCCTTCTAGTACATGACAAGTAACAGGGGAAGACATTTTACTTTACATTGGAAAATAACTAATTAACAATTAACAGTAGCATTACTTTAACTGATTGTAGTAAGTTAATAAACTTTGGAAATTTTTTAATTAGTGTTATGACGTATTTAATTAGTGTGATGATGCTATTAATTAGACTGCTTAACCCCACTCTCTGCCACAGGCGCCAAAAACATATGTTTGTTTTGTATTTTATCCATTAATGGCATAGAAGTGGTTAACCAGTCTAATTAGTGATACAACTTTCTAATTATAATTGATTGTTTCCTAAGGCTAATTGATTTTTTCCCTTCACTTATTAGTCTTCTCTTAAAAAGCTCAAAAAACCAGCTATGCTTCTAAGAGCACTTTCTTAAAGAGCCTAAAAAGGCACAAAAGCTTGTGCAGTGCTTAAAGGAGCTATCGCTGAAAGCAATTGTTTCCCCCAAGGTGGGAAGCAGAGGGTCTCTGGAGCGGAACAATAGTAATTAATTAATTAAATAATTAATGGACTACACTGCACCCTGAAGCACACTCCCTCCCACAATGAGCAGCCACTTTACCTTTTTGTTTCAACATTGCCTTATTCCCTGTAGAGTGTAAGCTCTCAGGAGCAGGGCCCTCATTACCTTCTGTATCTGTTTGTGCTTGTTTGTCTCTATTTGTATGTCATCCTGTTTATGCAATGAATGTCACTCTGTACTCGCACTGTACCGCGCTATGGAATATATTGGTACATTACAAATAAACGATAATAATAATAATAATTTCAGCTTCGGGACCCCCCTGCTCCCCGAAACACGCGCCTCTAAAGGGGCTGCCGGGAGTGGAGCCCCCGGGCTGGTATGGAAAATGTCTGTGTGAAAGTCGCGATGTCCTCCCTTGTGGCTTCCTGTAGGCTCGCGTGACTTTTAAACAGATATGTGATAACGGCAGCACCTTTATTAGAAGTTAGCATCTCGGGGAGCAGGGGTTCCCCAGAGCTGAAATGAACATGGTTCAGCTCCGGGAACCCCCTGCTTCCCACCTAGGGGGATATATATTTGTATGTTTAAGGTATAGCTCCTTTAAGCACTGAACAAGCTTCTGTGCAATTTCTGCACATTTTCTATAAGCTTCTTTTGACACATTTTCTGTCTACTTGTTTTACATCAGCATCAAACAGGGTGAGGTTGCACTTTTGAGGTGTGAAAATGAATACTAACATTTCTCATCAGTAGTCAATGTTGATCATTTTTTCAAGTGATACCTTTTACATCAAATACAGCACAAATGCCTATTTTATATTTCTATATAACATGTATTGTATATTTTACTTCTAATGATATTGCTCTGGTACTATTTATACATAAATATATATATTCTTGTCCTCATCGTCTGTTTGATTTACAATAATACACACTGGCACATGCTTCTCAATACTTCTGAAGATGTAATTGTACAACCAGATTATAAATCCTAAAGTAACCTCTAGGACAGGTACATTCGCCAATTTGCTGCTCTAAGTAAACAATACTGTACAATACTGTGAATACCAATTTCATAAGGTGCATAGTTTTAGCTCACACTTAATGCTCATAATTCCTCTATGATTCCAAAGTTGCAGGAATCCGAAATGCATTATAATGCACTTATTACAATATTCATATTTGTGACAATTTTTGGAAAGCATCAAATATATAATATGACAATTTTCTAGACAGTTTCACAGTTCAGTACAGTAACTGCACGCTCTGAAAAGTGCAAAGACAATTTTAGTCTTGTTAACTGTAACTTTACTGTAAATTTGTAAATCCAAACCTGCAGTATAAAGAAAGGTAATATTGAATTACTTAAAAAAAAACCTATATCCTATTAATGCAGAGAAATACAATTTCTCTGAATTGTAATATTACTGTACATTCTTTAGACTACCAGCATAGTATTCACCACTCTATCATCAGCTATTACAAACTGTATTATACTCTGTTGATCAAAACTACACTTTACATTTATGTTGCAAAAGAGACACTCTGGCTATTCACATCATTTGGAGCATCAGCACTTGAACATTTGCTAGGCTGCATGAATTATTCATGGCAGTTCTGTACCTCACATTATGACAAGCATCAGTAGTTTAAATTATAGCAAGCTGAAGAAGCGTGAAACTGGAAACTCTAACTGGTGAATGTGAGAATGCATAAAGTGTACAATGGTTAAAAATGACTTGACATCTATTTGGATAATAAATATACAGGTAGCTAATGGTCATTTGACATATCAGAGATACAAGTTATCCTTCCCATAATATGCTTCTTAATTTATATTTTTTCAGGGATTATTTCAAGATAACACGAGCCTTTTTTATTATTATTTCTTTTCATTTGCCCACATTCATTTCTTCCAGTAAAGTACTCTATAATGAAAAAATGAGTAAATAAAAATTGGCAGGTATTCATGTGAATGATGGTGGTTTTGTATGCTCCATATCAGTCTTTGACTGAGCCACTGATTGAGCCACCCGTGCTGAAGCAGGGATATACTTAAAACCTGACCTGTTGGTGGCCCTTGAGGACTGGAGTTAGCCAATTAGAAAAACTCATATGGAATTTTAAAAGCAATATTTGTGCTATCGAAATATGTACATATAGATTTAATAAATTAGTAGTACAATCAAATGAATTATTGTATCATGGTGCTTCCTATTCAAATACAAAAAAAAAAATCTATACTACAATCACTAATTTTAATTTAATTCCAATATCTAAAAAAATCTCCTTTCTTCAATGTAATGAATGTAAATTATATATATACAAATTTAATAATCTAAAAGAACAGCCCATCTCTAAAAAAAATCAATTACTCTAGATCACTTGATCAGATAAAAAGACACCAAACGCTGGCATACAACCAGTTAATTAGATGAAATAGAACAAGCTGAATCAGTGCACAAATTCCCCCAGTTAATGGAAACCAGTACTTGGCTTGGTCCTTTCCTTGGTGTTCAGTTCCCTTTTGCATCAGTACCTGCAGCTTTCGTCAGGGTCACTCCAGCTATTAAAAAAAATAATATACAGTACGAAAGAGCAAGCGCTAAACTACATAATTTAAAAATTAATAATGTCCTTACAGAAGAAAATATATATCTTTAAATATATCACCCGATCTAACTGTGTTCTATCTCCATTCCTTTTAAATTAGCTCTCAGAAGCCTATTGGTGAGAACGAGCTCTCAAATGACCAATACTGTTCTTACCAATAGGCTTTTGAGAGCCAGTTTAAAAGGAATGGAGATTCCAGCCCCTGAAGAAGTGAACTAACCGTGAAATGCGTAGGGGAACTCTGGGAGGCTTTTTGTAACGATGGACCCATCCCATGCAGGACCTCACTTGCTCCCTTGCTCTGAGTAACAACTCCCTGGTTCCTGCCTCCCTCTTGGGCTTGGCAGAAAAGAACGGTATCACACTTCTGGTTTTACGGAACATGTGCAGGGTGAAGAGAATCACAAGGCCAGTGGTAGGAACAATGGGACTTCACAGTCCTAGCCAGTTTGGAAGGGCAGAGAGAAGAAAGAGTGAGGAGAATTTCCACAGCGGCGTATGGTGGATCGGATGATAAGTTTAAAAAAAATATTCTCTTCTGTAAGGGCCTGACTAACTGTTAAATTACTTCGTTTATTACAAAAATAATGCACTATAGTGCTTTTTGCACATTCTCCTTTGTAGGTTAATGTTTCATAAACCCTTTACCCTGTATCAGTGGTTTTCAACCTTTTTTCTCTCAGGGAACCCCTAGACACTGTGCTGAGTTGCTGAGGGACCCCTACAACAGGACCGGGTCACGAAAAACACAGAACAGAGAGAGTCACAGGAGACAGACAGACAGATGGTCAGAGGGGGCAGGGAGTCACAGGAGTCAGAGAGGGTGGAGGGGATTCAGAGGGGGAAGTAGAATTTCTTCCGCCGGGGAGAAGATGGCCGTGCACTGCATACACTGGGGTGCCAAGGAGAGACTAATGCCGCTGGGTCACTAAAAAATCATCTTTATTGGAATCTGCAATCCAGAGTACGCCGCCACAAGTAGATCGAGGAGGACGCTCTAACGCGTTTCATGCCTGGGGCACTTTGCCAAAGAGTCAGAGGGGGGCACTGAGTCAGAGGGGGTCACTGAGTCAGAGAGTCAGAGATGGCATTGAGTCAAAGAGTCAGATGGGGTACTGAGTCAGAGAGTCAGAGGGGGCACTGAGTCAGAGAGTCAGAGGGGGGGCACTGAGTCAGAGAGTCAGAGGGGGCACTGAGTCAGAGGGGGGCACTTTGTAAGAGTCAGAGGGACACTGTCAGAGATTCAGAGGGGGCACTGAGTCAGAGAGTCAGAGGGGGCACTGAGTGAGAGGTCAGAGGGGGCACTGAGTCACAGAGGGGCACTGAGTGAGAGAGTCAGAGGGGGCACTGAGTCAGAGGGGGCACTGAGTCAGAGGGGGGCACTGAGTGAGAGAGTCAGGGGGGGGCACTGAGTCACACATACCAAAAACAGAAAAAATATACACAGGACAGAAACACAGCCACACTTCTCTTTGTGCCCATGCTGCTTCCTCCTCTGCTTGGCCATACCCCAAAGGCTCCTCACACCTCCTCCTGATTGGCTGCATTACTCGGCAGCAGCCAATCCGGATAGAGGAAATTACCCAGACTCCTAACACCAGCCATGCTCTGGGAAATCGGGGAAATCCTGTGGAACCCTTCTGATGCTCTCACGGAACCCCAGGGTGCCGCGGAACCCCGGTTGGGAAACACTGTGCTGGGTTAGGCTGCGTCCCCACTAGCTGAGCGGGTGGCGCTTGGCGAGGTGACCTGCATATAAATATATATATGCAAGTCCCCGCTCACGTGATGCGTGCGCGCATATGCACGTGCACACACGCTCACCGGCGCTCTGCACTTACTTAAACAATTTTTTCTGACTTACAAGCGCGCTCAGCTTCCCCTGCATCATCCCCCCATCTCCCCCCTGCGAGCGCTTGCGAAATTTTAAAGGACAACCCGCGCTCATGCTTGGAGAGCTCTCCAAGCATGAGCAAGGTCAGCGCCAGCGGGGACAAAGCCTAAAGTACAAAAATGAATTCCAAATGAAATCACACATTTTCCATCATATCTGCTTCTAATCATGTAAAGCAGGGGTGCACAAACTGGGGGGAGGGGAGAGTTACAGAGGCCCCGTGCTCTTCCCTAAGGCATTTAAATGAAATGCCTGGGGATCACTTGAGGCTTCTGCAACTTCCCTTACCTTGTCTCCTGGGCCGCATTATCATGGCAACGTGATGTCACGTGACCCCGTAGCATCATTTGGCGACAGAGACAAGGTAAAGAGTGGGGCGCGAGCAGGGGGGGGGGAGTGCAGACAGAGGGCACAGGGGGAAAAGTTTGCACACCCCTCATGTAAAGTATGCTTGATGCACTGTACGACGAGATGAGAAATAATACTTAGGTTTGAGATACAGCGGACAGCTGTAACATTATCCACAATGGCTCCGTTTCGGAGAAAATGCCATTTATCAAAGTCTCCTAGCTGCAAAACGGCACCAAAAGTGTCAAGGAAACACATTCCCATTGAAATCAGTGGTATGTTTAACTTTGATCAATC